>NC_136988.1:6555027-6617546 GCF_032717465.1 Coenobita brevimanus | reverse complement strand
TCCAATTGTGTTCTGTTCATCTCACTCAAATGTAGATACTGTATAACCCTCATTAATAATCTAGAGAAGGCTACCGATGTGTAATTTGCCTAAATAATTCTGCTGTAAGAAAGAGGTGTTAAAATCACTTTAGTCAGTTAGAATACAATAACAAAGTTATGCCTGAGGTTACAGATTCATATTTTTTATCTTCACTCATAGAGCCAGCACAACTTTGCCTCTGTTTAATTCCTTCAACATAGGGACCATTTTTGTATGGTACTTTTTCTACTAACTGGTAATATTATTCAGCTCACGAGAAACACTCGATATGATGGCAATTATCACTAAAAATTTTAACCTAGGAAACGCCTCTCGTACCGAACGGCTTTATCTGTGCTATTCTCATGTTTTATAATTCTGAAATTCTACGCCTACTACAAAGAAAGAAAGTAGATCATTAATGTGGTCAGTATGATAAACAATGCCATCCTGTACACGGGACATAACATGCAGTGTATTGTTCAGAAAGAATATGGAATAAAACTATTACAGTTTGATTTACTATAGAGTACTTTATCTTTCAGCTTTGTTTTTCAACACTGCCAATTTATGGTTAAGCGTGCTTCCAGACAGTTTTTCAAAAATATGCGAAATATGCAGCGTTGGTTGCCTTTGTTCATCCAATTGCGGTTTGTGATAACTCTGTTTTCTTGCGATTTCCCATCTATTGAGCTTCCCATAAACAAGGCCATCACAGCAATATTCTCCTCCAGACAGCCTAGTGGATCACATTATACCAGCTTGGGGGACAGAATATGACTTGCAAAGATCAATCATCGACCAGAGCACACGATATAAACCTTCGAATACCAGGAATCCTCTGTTAATTATTCCTTTCACACCACTGGTAACGATGAGTATGTGGATCATCATACAGCTTGCAACACTTTATTTATCCATGAGACCAATCTTTTTTCTTCAAAATAGCAGATTAGTAAATTGCGGTGAGTTACAAAAGGAAGCTAAATAATTCCCGCACAGCAGTCTCAAGTCCTTCTTCTTTTTTTTTGTTTTTCTTTTTTTTTCCGGTCAGTCATTTTATTCACTATTCCCATATTGGGATCAACCGAATCCTCTATGGAGGTCACAGGTGATGCAATGGACTTTATTCATGGGAGACGGAACATTTGTGAAACTGCAAAAAAATCGGAAGATCAAGAAACGGCTTTCAGACAGGTATAGAAAACCGACACTGCACTTGTCTCGTATTTTGAAAAGTTGTCAAGCCGCAAGCTAAATCATATAATAACAGCGCTGAAAGCCATGGCAAATGACCAAGAACTAGTGGACAAATGTAACGAGTCATGTTGCAATGCTTTTGTTTCACTGTCCTGTGCTATGAATAATATATTAAATATTGGTGTAGTAAAGGGGCCGAAGATGCTCACCATACTTGCTCGTCGCTTTCTATTCTCTCGGAGAAGAAGAGTATGTTTTCGCCCGTTTGTTTGTTTGTTTGCTTGTCTGTTAGCAGGGTTACCCAAAACTAAAAGAGACATGTGAACCAAATTTGGTTGGCAGATAGCCCATGTCCCAGGGAACAGTCAGTTAACTTATGGAACTGATCTGGATCGTATTATAGATTCTGGATCAGGAAAAAAACAAAATTGTCGAACCTTAATCACTGGTAAGAAAACCTAACCCAATACGAACAGCGGCTTGGAACTTCCGTTGCTCGTCTGAGTGATGCGCTTCACTGAATGCCCTCTTGTTTAATTATTTATTTATTCGGCAGGTGTATCTAGGGTAGCTTTTGGAAACTCCCTGTGATGTTGTTTGCAGATGATACTGTAAAGTGAAGACGAAGGGGAACTGGAAGGCTTGGTGAATGAGTTTGTAACAGTGTTTAGGATACGAAGTTTAAAGGTGAATGTAGGAATGAGTAAAGTTATGGTTTTCGAGAGAAATGAAGTAACTGAATGTACAGTGAGACTCGATGATGAGGAAATGACATATGTGATTGCATTTAAGTACTGGGATAGTGTGATGAGTTAGGATGCAAGTTTGGAGGATGAAGAGCCTGAACGGGTACAACAATGAAAATAAGTTCCCGGTTCTTTTAAAGCAATAATAAGGGGCAGGGAAGTGAGCATGGAAGTAAGAAATTCGCTGCATGACAGTATTATTATACCAACTCTAACGTATGAAAGCAAAGCTTGAACCTTGTTGGAAGGGCACAAGTCAAGAGTGAGAGCAGTGGAAATGAGTTATTTGAGGGAAGCATGTGGACTTACATGGAGAGACTGACAAATGAGGAAGTGAAGGAGCGTTGTGGTGTGAATGAGGATGTGATAGAATACATTAGGAGAAATACTAGTACACTAAGGTGGTTTGGACATGTAGAGACGATGGGGAGCGAGAGACTAATAAGGAGACTGTATGTGAATGAGGTGGAGAGGGGAGGGGTAGAAGGAGGCCGAGGATGAGATGGAGGGATGAAGTGGAGCTGTATATGAGAGAGGGGTGTGTGAACTGGGAGCAGGGCAATGAAATGAAGGGGGACAGAGCAACATGGTGGACAACTGTTTCTGGCCAACCCTTAACGGTATTATGGCGTCTGGCATTAGACAGATAGATAGTATCTGGAAGAATATCCCATTGGATCCCATAGTTGCTGGGCGAGGCAATGCACTGGGAGGGTACTAAGCGTACCGCCCTCCGCCTATCGGCTCATAGCCGCGAAGCTCATAGGTCCCTACCCAGGGGTTCCCTTCTTTATTTAGGTTTGAAAATTCCCAGTTCTGTCCAGTACTGAGGACACTGGGCTCCAATGGGTTAAAGAGACTGATAGATTGCCAGTCAGTAACTCATTGGATCCTAGAGTTTCTGGGAGAGGCACTGCATTGGGAGGGTGCTCAGCCATTCCATCCTCCGCCTATCGGCTCATAGTCCCGAAGCTCATAGGTTCCATGCCGGGGGCTCCCTACTTTATTAAAGTTTGAAAATTCCCAGTTCTGTCCAATACTGAGGACACTGGGCTCCAATAGGGGACTATATGAGTAAGGTGGAGGGGGAGCAGGATGCGTGAGACCAAGGATGAGACTGAGGCATGCAGTGGTGTGATGCAAGCGAGAGAGGAGTCTGAAGTAGATGTAGAGCAGCCAAATGGCTGCTGAAAACAAGAGACTGTGTGCCTTTTTGTGTCTGTATAATCCTGTGTTAGAAATTTCTGTTTCTGAATGAAAGTGATATTTTCTTGGTGTTAGTGTATCTTCTTCACATCCGTAAGACTTTTTTGTGTTGTCTGTAACTTATCCGTCTCTATGTTGGATAAAGTTGTCTCACCTTGTGTTAGCTACATTCAATGTAGTTTAAAAGAGATACTTATAGACAGCTTTCAGATATTCTTTTCGCAGGTATTGCCTGTGAGTGCTTTTAGCACCAATGAGTTCACAAGGTGCCTTGGCAAAGATGTTGCTTGTAAGAAAAAAAAAAAAAGTCATGTGCGTATCCAAAATAGATTATACAATTTTTTGGTGTTTTTCCACTTTGAGTGGTGGATAAAGCATGATACTTGAGGATGTGTTTAAAATTTATGTATGTCTGCTCAGCTCATTTACTAACTCTGTATGTCTGTTCTTTAGGGGGTCGTATTTTAGGCAGGATCCAATGTTTTCTTAACATTATATTTTCTTGCGGAGTTATTATTGCTGTTACACCTGACTCTTATCTTTTATAATATATTAACGTATCAATAGAAGGTAAAGTGTACAGGAGGAAAGTTGCCTGACAAACGACCTTGAGTAGTATACAATAAAACCCTTGCTAAATATTGGGCCAGATCCTGCCTTACCTGGTGATAGACAAGCTGCGTCAGGTGCCTGGCATTACCTGGAGTGTTTGTGGCCGCTGTCACCAGTGCTGTCCTCAGGTGGGTGTCTAAACTGGCCTTTGCAGATCCCAACTTTGTTCCATGTAAGTGGGTTCGTAGCACCTCTTCATTTATTATGTGTTTCGCACCTAAACATTCTCTTGTATACTATTTATATAATTATGTTATTTACATCGCTTAACATTCAGCAACATACACGAGGATATTAAGGTGAAAATTACCAAAATAAATCATAAAGGAAGAGGAGTTTTAATATATCTAATGCCACTTAGAGTACTGTCCTTA
This sequence comes from Coenobita brevimanus, assembly GCF_032717465.1. Classification (NCBI taxonomy): domain Eukaryota; kingdom Metazoa; phylum Arthropoda; class Malacostraca; order Decapoda; family Coenobitidae; genus Coenobita; species Coenobita brevimanus. Next base: position 6,613,387 of record NC_136988.1, on the reverse strand, counting down.
CTTAGTGAGGTAAATCACGCCAACAGCTACACTAAATGCGCCACATAGCACAGGTTCTGGTGTGAATTACTCCACCCAGTAAGCTGAGATGCATCATATACGTTGTAAACATAACTGTTCGCAGCGCAACTAACGTAGCTCTTGGTGTGAGACACTGTTATGTGCGCGTGATTGTCATTCCATCATCCTCCATAAAGTTTTCAGCCTAAGGGCACAATGTATATTTTATCCAGTTCTTGCTGTCACTGCACCTGTGTACTTAGCTTGGGTGAAAGGTTAGCAATGAGAGGTCATTTAATCAGTATCTAACTCCTTCAGTTTGACTAGTCTCTCCCGCGGTGCATACGTTTTTAGGAGGAAGATAAACAACAACTACAACAAAAAAGGAGGGGAGAGAGGGAATTAGGCACTTCAGACGATAAAATCTATTAACATTGTCTTACTCATGCATGGCTCCTTTGTGTTACCTGTCCTTACTGTTGTCCCCAGGTGAGTGTAAAATATGCATCTTGGAGATTTACTTTTTTCAATATTGCTTTTCTTCCACACGATTAAATTTACTCGTAGCTTTACAGTGTCTGCTACCTAATAGAAATTAACTGAAATTTATATTTAAGTCATGCAGCATGAAAGGATAACACTGTGTAACAAACTTAAACCAATTTTTTGTTTATGTTGATTTTTACGCTTTTTCTGATCAATGTCAATGCGTGGATTCCGTATATGCTATTTGTTTTTGTGTAAATCTAAAGTTACAGGAGTGATGTATCATACAAGAGCAGGAACTGCAACATTATATTTCGAAAATATTGAGAATGTCAAAAAATTAGATATTGTCGGGTGTATATCATGATTATAACTAGAAAATGAGCAAACAGTAACATCACAAGGAATGCAGGGCACATAGTATCTAGAAATGCAGTTTTGATCTTGACTTTCATTTGTAGCTGTGATGACAATCGTTCAATAATCCCAAACCTTAATCGCCCATCATCACCTCGTTCCACCTGCCCTGGTACCTGGTTTCCATCAGCAGAATGTCCTGGTGGAACCGTTCGCCATGCTACTCGCTGACTATGCCCAAGTTGCTTTTGAAGAAAGCAAGATGGGAATGCAGATAGAACAATTTGATTGACACTCTGCATCCAAGCCTGTGGAATACGCCGATCAGGTCATCAACGAAATGTGCGGAATCTGGTCTCCTGTAGTTTGCCAAGAAAACCATCCACAACCCCTCCATTCCAAGTGCGCTTTTCATTATCGGTCATTTTACCTTGGAGTTCACGACTTGCAAGCATCCTTTGAACTTGCAGCCCAGTGAATATGCCAGCTGTCACTTTTGCCACACGCAACTTGGGAAACATTGACTGACGCATCACCATCCTTGTCGATGGCTTTCACGAAATGTTTCACAAGACCAAATTTTATGTGTAGTGGCAGTAGTAATACCTTCTCACTGGAGATCAGTGAAGCTCACAGAACGTTGCACGAGCCTGGTTTTGAGACTCTCTCTGAGAACCCAGTCTTTCTTCACGAAATGTTCTGCATCGCTCCGGCTGTCCCACAAGCATAAAAAACATTACTTCGTATAACCCCCTTGCATTCAAAGTAGGAATGAAATCATTTTGAAATCCCCACATACCTGCCAATTGTGATCTGAGTACTTGATCTTTGTCAGACAAATCTTCACATTCTCATAGCCTTCTTTCACTTGCATAGAATGTGCAACTAGAATGAATGGGAGTTCATTGCCGTTATGCAGAAGTACAGCTTTTAGGCTCTTCACAGAACTGTCTATGAAAGGTCGCCATTCTGAGGCCTTGTAATCCACTTCCATGGCTTGGAACAAACCCCTAACATCAAAACAATAACACAACGAGGTTTCTTTATAAAATTTGAGAAAGAATGCAAACTTTTCGTGGCGATTCTTGTTACTCAACTTGCAGCTGGGATCCAACAAGTTCCAATCACTTACTGTAGACATGACGCCAGCAGCTCAGCATTGGATTAGGTGAGTCCTAAATCTCGGCCCAATCATCTAGTTCTTGCTGACTGGGAAATTGTGCAGTGTCTCCGGAACATTCTCCATCAAACGATTCATCATCACTTTCCCCTCCATCATCGGCGATGTCCTCGTGGTCAGAGACAACTTGCGTGTCCTAGGAGGGACGGGAATCGCCAGCTCATTGTTGTGAGAGGCTGGGAGAGATCCAAAGAAGGCAAATTTGGATATACTGTGTTCTTTTTGCTTATAATGCTCTTTGCACCACTTATATCAACCAAGCAAAAATAACAATCGTCGAGGTGATTCAAAGGCTCTCGCCACACTCTCGGAACTGTGAAAGGCATCTTTTTTCTCGCTCCTCAGGGCTAAGCTTCAGGCACAAAACGGTAGCTACCAGCAGTGTAATGCAGAGCCCAATCCTTGTATTGATTCACCCATTGCCATGCCAAAATATGCTTTGTATGCACGAGCAAATTTGGTATCAAGGTGGATTTGGTGTTTGATCATCTTCGGTCCAATATATTCTCCACATGCACAACAAAATGTACCGACTGACAGCCTGCAAGAACGTCCACTGGTCATTCTCATCAGTAGAAACATCTTCGGGACCAGCTCAAATACACGTCGGCCAGCCAAACTTGCAACGTGAGACTAGCTCATCAAATGAACTGACTCGATCCACGTTGCATGATGCAATAATGGTCTTATCAGTAACATCTGCATGGACGCAGATGGTGTGTGTGTGTGTGTGTGTGTGTGTGTGTGTGTGTTCTCAATAATTTATAATAATTCTGACCAGCTACACGGACCCCAGGTTAAGAACCCTTGCATTAGATCATTCAGTCTCACCACAGTTCTTGGTGTGTGTGTGTGTGTGTGTGTGTGTGTGTGTGTGTGTGTGTGTGTGTGTGTGTGTGTATGTGACGTGGTAAGCGATACGTCAGCCATTACATCAGCGTGCGGTAACAAGACTGGAAGTAACAATTGGCCAATTGTTGACGAAAATAACTTGAGATAGACATACAAAACATACACCATTAGAATCAGCGTGGAAAACTAAGTATATCAAGATAAAACAATTGAATAAACAAATTTCTTTGTTACACTTATAATATTACAAAAAGGCAGCTAAAATACATTAAAAAAAAAGGTTTCTGGTACAAGGGGTTAAGTGCTTCACTAAGATATCTTCTTTTTCCCTAGTACTTCTGTAGCCACTCTTTTCAAGATGCCATTTTCAAATGAACTTCATGTGCTTTTTGAGGGCAAATGGGGCAAATTCTGAACAAACCCGAGTGAATAAAACCTCGAGTTGATGTCAGAATTATTTAACAATTGTCTTGATGAAAATTAGTATAAGGTGAGTGAAGTGGAATATCAGTACAATGATTTAAAGCTCTTGATCCATTATTTTAGGATGGAAAATGACAATGAATTATGACTATTATTTGGCTGGCTGTGTACAAGTGAACAATAAGTTTCTATATGCCCTTCAGTCCTTCTCTTTGGTGAAGGATAATCATAGCCATAGTTTGAGACAGAACAAAGCCCTGTTTTGCAACGTTAGTGCCGTGTATGTAATGACTTAAAGTTTTGGCTGCACTTGTGTCCCTTTCATTAACCTTTGGAAAGGCCTTCCATGTAGAAGGGGTTAATGCAAGTAGTATTGAACTCATTCCCTTTAAAAAGTTTCTTCATAGCTGAACAGAATTATCCAGTTGTATCCCCTCACTGTGGTGAGTGAATATAAAATACATATTGGGAGTACAGTAGTTCAGCGGTAGTTCGAATCTTGGCTAGACTGCCCGGTGAACCATTTTCAATGTGCAGTCCAGAAAAAAAAAATGTAACTACCGATAAGAAACGTTCATTCCGTCAGCACACCTCCCTGTGGCATCTTTTTAGCCTAGGATTACGATAGGAGGATGGTTAGAAACACTGGATCTGCAGAGTGTGCAGTTAGTGACAGAGTTTCCTCTTCTGTTCCAGTGAATTCTCTTCACCCATGCAGCCATTTTCCTCTCTGATCAACCATGACAAACAAAACGGTCTGTGGAAAGAAAAAGAATTTAAGCCATCGTAGAGACTTGTCTGTGTGTGGGGGGGGGGGGAGCCACAATCAGCATAAGAATATGAGCCAGGAAAGTGAATAGCAAAGGAGGCGAAATATTAAGTGGAATTTTATTTCTAACTGTACGTTCTTATACTATTTTACTCCCTCCTCAGCTCCTTGTCCTCCTACTTCAACTCCGTGGCATGCACAGTGTGGGAGGACGTGCTCAAACACAGATCTTACTTCAGTCAACTCAGCAATACAGCTGCCACCAACGTTGTCAGATTATTGTGTAAGTAGTAAGCTATTACCCGTTCCCGCCCCCGGAGGGGCTCGGAGACGGGTATTGTTCTCACTCGGTTTGTCTGTCTGTTTGTTTGTCTGTCTGTCTGTTAACAAATTTACGCGAAAAAAACGGGGGAGATTTTGACAAACATTACAGGGATGAGGGGCTATGACATTCTAATCACCTGATTAAATTTGGGGGCCAAGTGGGCCAAAGGCCATGGCTGTAGGCCCAAAAAAAATTAAAAAAGATTGTTTTTTTCCATAACGCCTTTCAGGTTCATTATATCAACATGAAAACAAAACCTAAAGGTGCATCTTTCAAATCTGCATCCTATAACATGCTTTATTGCATCAGGGGGGTCACCTCCCACTTAGCGGTAGGGAAGTCAGTGTCAGGTGGTTCAGGCCTAAATTTTCAAATAGGTATAGAATTGTTAATTTCACCCAGATTTACCCGATATTTGATATGTGACATCTTTGACTAGATATCCTGTTGTGTTCATACGTCAGCATGAAAAGGGTTGCCAGGGACGGGTTTGCTGTGCCTTGGCACCGTTTCTTGTTTTTGGATCCGTATACTGTGTTCTCATAGCGCTTCACTGTACTTCTTTTCCAGGTTCCTAAATCGAAGTGCTTAGAGCATCTGTATTTCCTCCATAATTTTCTTCTTTCCACCAAACATTTCTTTTCATCTTGGAGTCACTGCTATTATTTTTTTCGACAGTTCGCTTCAAGCTTAGCACATTTGTTCCTTGACACAGTTGCACCAAACATGTTTGTTTTTATTCAAGCACTTTTAAAGGAATTTTAGGGATCAAATACTGAATCTTATATATACATAGATTTTGAGAGACTATGTTTTTGTATTTTTAATAATCATTAAGGAAATTTGAACAAAACCATGTCAGTGTACTGTATCTGTGTGGAGGAGATCTTGCATTCCCTCGGGGATAGTGACAAGCTAGTGTCTCTTTTTATTCTATTATGCCAACTTAGGACGATTTTATTCATCTCTAAACCCACTCCCTTAAATCATAGGGGGTAAGACATAGCCTTCAATAATCGAGGCATTCCACTTGCAATAAAATTGTCGAGAAATAGCAAGAACAGTACTAAGACGTCGTCGGACTGAAAGGTTTTTAGAATGTTTTTCATTCATTCATTGCCAGACGCCATGAATCCCAAACGGGGTGGCCAAGGCTTAGAATTAATTGTTTTACAGGGAGGGGCATTAGTTCTCCACCGACCCTACTTAACACGAAGGGAGATTTTGAATGTCATTGCATTGTTTTCTGAAAAATTTTCCCAGGCACATTGTTCTTCCTGGCGACATTTAAGTTGTCAACGAGTGCGGTTTAGAGAAATGGTTTGTGTGGCATATATATAAATTTTAAGTTACTGGTAGAGTATCACAAATGTGTCTGACAATAGTTACCGGGAAGAAAGAAGAAAAAATGATGATGATGATGATGATGATGATGATGTGTCTGACAATAGTTACCGGGAAGAAGAAGAAAAAATGATGATGATGATGATGATGATGATGATGATGATGATGATGATGATATAATAATAATAATAATAATAATCATAACAATAATAATAATAATAATAATAATAATAATAATAATTGTACGTGGGGGCGCTCACCATCCACTCACTCGATGTAGTGCTGCTCTCCGGAGGTGTCTGCCCTTTCCTCTCCTCCATCCTTATTTCCTTCCAGCATCTTCTGTCTGTCTTTCCCTTCATTCTTTTCCCAGTCCCTTCTGCCCAAACTGTACACTTTCCCTCGTCTGTCTTTCTTTCCTTCATTCTTTCCTCTTCCTTCTGCCTGTGGGTGACTCTACACCGAGTGACAAGCCAAATGGTTTCCTATGCACCAGGAAACAATTTGCAACGCATGAGGTGGTAAGCATATAACCAAATATTGGTGCCTGGTGGTTTAGTGAGTAATTACGGCACTCCAATCGGGATTGAACCGGTGAAGGTTTATATCCAAGGGGTGGTTAAGGTTTCTATTGCTCACGTAATGCCCACTCCAGGGATGAAGTGAAGCTGGTCACTCTCATCTTAAATGCCAGGATCAATTTGCCTAACCCGGACTCCTACAGCTTTTCATGGGGCAATGTAGGTTTGGATGATGAATGAATGAATGAATGAAGAAGAAAGAAGAAGAAAGATAAAGAAAAGAAAAGAAGAAAAGAAAAAGAAGAAGAAGAAGGTGATGATGATGATGATAATGATGAATCGCTTGACACTGCCATGAGCTGCTCTGATGATTATCTAATTATTCCTAATTCTCTTTAGGTTTCCTGGGGTGAGAGAGCCTTCTTGCTTTGCTATCAGCAACAATATCTCAATCGTTAAGATATCATATACTCATAGTCTTCTCTGTAATGAACAACCCAAAAATGACCATTGGAATTTTGGTATTGCCCTCATTTGCTTGCCTTTTTTTTGAGAGGATATTTACGTTACTTGTGGATCTATTATTGTAATCTTTTTCAGACAGTTGTAATATATTGGCGTTGGTATTGGTTCTCTCACCTCCATTAGATGTACAGATGGAGGCATAAAATCGCGTTAAGTCAGCAGCTGTGATAAGAGCTTGTGTGTCTGGCAATACTGTATGGAGAAAGTTGAAAGACATACATTTTAATGGCCTATGTTTGTTTAACATTCGGAGATAAACTATGCTCGGAACCCAGTATTATTTATGTATTGTAGATAATTATCACCAGTAACGCAGAATGTATAAACTTATGCTATTAAATGCTGTATGAGAATGAAATATGGGTCACAAAAATATCGGTACACAATTTTCGTATGCGTGAAACATTTGGGACCACAGAAGAAAGGTCACTGAAATATTAGCGTCCGACCTACCACACGTTGGTAACCCTGATGTCGGGAGGTGTTATATCATCGCCAACTAGCAATATCCTTTTGCAAACATACAGCAAATGATATCTTTATATAAACATACTTCGTTCTTAGACAGTGAGACGTTGGTAATCTACGAATGTATGCTGTAGGCATCGGACCCCCTGTGCACCGATACTTTTGTGACCCACTGCTAGTCCTATACTCTCGGTGTAATTCTTTTCTGGCCTCTCCACTACCCTTTCCCCCTATCCGTACTCTCAATAATATTCTCCTCCTCTCTCAACAGTTGTCGTTCCCCCGACAATTATCCCTCCCCCTTCCTCTATCCCTGCCGTCTCTCCTTCTCTCCCTTCTCCCTTCTCTCTCTCTCTCTCTCTCTCTCTCTCTCTCTCTCTCTCTCTCTCTCTCTTCCAGATCGCTCACTTTCCATTCGTTTCGCTAGCTACATTATTCTACGACGCCAACATCCCTGTCTACATAATCTTTAAAGTATTGACGATCCATATTAAAACCAGATTATTACAATACGAGTTTATATTCCCAGTAGCAAAGTGACAAACTCCGGACGCAAACAGTTCGACAAGAAAAACATAATACTGGTCTATATCTTCTTACTGACACTTCTAGTAAGGGAATAAAAAACTACATTGACTTAGAAACACTCCGTGATCGACATCTCTGTAAGGGTTATCAACTTCAGTGACTCAAGGCACAGAAGCTTATCACTAATATTGCTTGATAATGATTGATAATAGCTGGAGTAAAATGTAAACGAAAGTGGGAAATGAATGAGAAAAGGGAGAGATGTTTTGATTCAACCATATGCCTTACGCGTATATACTGCAGAGGGACGTGTGGCCGATTGGTGTGGTACTGAAATACTCCATTCTGATAACGCAGGTTCGAATCCAAGTGTAATTGTCCTGCCATAAAAACACCCTTGCTATTATTACTACTTCATACTGCATTAGATCTCCCCTGTCTCATGAACATCGTGGGTATGCGGCAGATTAAGCTACAGCTGGTGGCATATGTGTATATTACGTGTGGCATGTGAACTCACTTTGTTAGCGCACCACGAGAAACGGTTACTGCTGGGCCTTTAGGAATGGACTGATCTGAGTATATCTAGAGTACGATACGTAATTATTATATGAAAAGGTTGATTGACTACTTCCATAATACAAACCCACATCACAATGGCGTTACATGCACGTCAAAGAGAGAGACCAGAAGGGAAGTAGCACTGAGTGTAGTATATTTTCATGCGGGATTTCATAACATAAGTTTATTGCATTCTTCATTTCAGATATGATTATTACCAGCTACTGTTAAGAACAATGTGTTCAAAACATATATATCTCCGAATGTATTACCAGCTGTTAAGAACAATGTGTTCCGAACATATATATCTCCGAATGTTAAACATAAACATAGGCCATTAAATGTTTATCTGTCCAACTCTTCTCCATACGAGTATTGCCAGACTCTCCAGGCTTTTATCATAACTACCGGCCTAACACGAATATACGAATTTCCGGCTGTAGGTGTGTGTGTGTGTGTGTGTGTGTGTGTGTGTGTGTGTGTGTGTGTGTGTGTGTGTGTGTGTGTGTGTGTTTAGCTACACAAACAGATATATTAGTAGACAGATAGATAGAAAGATAAGAGCAGATAGATTGAAAAGACAGACATACAACTAGATATAGATGGATACACAGGGGGATAAGTAGATCGACAGACATACATACAGATAGATCGATAGATGGATAGATAAAAAGACCGATAGCTATTGGCACAGCAAAGTCTTTACTCATTACAGTCGTTCTTCCACAGCTGCCTTGGTCAGGGGTGAAGTATCGGTGGGAGCGCGGGTCTCTTGTGAGCATCCTGGGCAACATCTTTCCCTTACTTCAGCTCATCCAGTGGTGCTCTGGGCGGACCCCTGGCGGGCTACGTTTTGGCTGGCATCTTCCCTACCCTGGGTCAATGGAAAGGTAGTGGTGTCGATTCAGTATCGACGGTGAAAGAGAGAGAGAGAGAGAGAGAGAGTATTTCTGGCATCGTCCTTCTTTTTGGTCAACAGCGAGACAGCAGCGTGGTTCCCGTACAGACGGTCCCTTTCCTTGAGATGTTGGTTAAAGAGAATAAAAGATGTATCTACACATTCAGAAAATCTGTCTATCTGTCAGTCCTATTGCCAGATGCCTTAATCCCGTAACGGGTGGCCACAAAATAAATCTCCTTCATGTTGCCCTGTCCCCCTTGCCATTTCACTGCCTTGCTTCCAGCTCACACCCTTCTCTCTCATATACCTCTCCACTTCATCCCTCCATTAAAGTCCTTGGCCTCCCCCTCTCTCTCCCCCTTCACCTCCCACTCACATACACTCTCCTCGTTAGTCTCTCGTTCTCCATCTCTCTCCACATGACCAAACCACCTCAGTGTATTTCTCCCCACGCATTCTATCACATCCACATCCACACCACAACAGCAACTCTATCACTTCCTCTTTTGTCAGCTTGTGTCTCCATGTAAGTCCACCAGATAACTCATTTCCACTGCTCTCATTCTTGATTTGTGTCTTTCCAAAAAGGTTCAAGCTTAACATCCATACGTTCGAGTTGGTATCACAATGCTGGCATGCTGTTTTTTTTATTTCCAAAGTTTGTTTCCCCATACTTATTACCACTGCTTTCAAAGAATCAACCCTTCTTCCTTGTTGTCCCCTTTCAAACACTTCACCCTCCAAACTTCCATCCTTACTCATCACATTACCCAAGTACTTAAACACACTCAAATTTTCCATTTGGTCATCAACGTACCTCACTGTACATCCAGTGGCTTCAATTCTCTTTAAGACAGTAACTTTTTACACTTTCCTACGTTCACCTTTAATTTATGTTTCTTGCACACTCCTCCAAACTTATTCACCAAGCCTTCCAATTCCCCTTCATCTTCGCTTAACAGTACAGTGTCATCAGCAAATAACAGCACAGGAGTTTCCAAACGCTGCCCTCTCCTAATTAGAGGCCACTCCAACGTCCACCACCCCTACGCTATGTATCTCTGGTATAACGCCATCCATAAACAGATTGAACAACCATGGTGACATGACACATCCCTTGATTCTATCAACATTCAGACAGAAAAATTCTCTCAGTTCATTATCCACATTTACAGCAGCCTTTGCCCCCTCATACATACTCTTCACGTAATTCAACAGCTTCCCATGTACACCCTATATTCTTAATATTTTCCACATTCCTCGTCGATCCATCCTGTTATATGCTATCTCCCATATCCATGAAGGCCACATACAACTTCTTTCCCTTCTCTAAAAATATTTCCACCAAAGACCTAAGAATGAATATCTGAGTCTACACAACCCCTTCCCCTTCCTAAAAAACCTGCCTGTTCTTCCCCCAACTAAGTCCTCTGTTATTTCCCTAATTTTGTCAACAAGTATCCAACCATATACCTTTTTCCTATTACACTAAGAAGAAACATGCTCCCTATGATTACCACACACTTTTTATTCCCCTTTTCCCTTTGTACAGGGGAATAATTATACCCTGACTTCCAATCCTCCGGGACTCTACCTTCTTCCCAGGCCAGTCTGCACATCTTCCATATCCATTCTACTACTATATTTCCCCCATGCTTCTGCATTTTCCACCACAGACACCATCATATCACTGGGGTTTTCCCACACATTTTGCCTATCTTCGTTGTTTCCACTACTTCGAACCTACTGATTTCTTGCTTTCTTGTCACCTTTCTCCTTTTCCCAGCCATTCCCCAGGCACACATATACTCGCTTCACTTTCATTCTCTATGTTTAACAGTTCCTGAAAGTTTTCTCTCCATCTGCTCACTTTTTCTCCCTTTCTCCACCAGCAAACTACAGGCCCGCATTTTTATGTTTCACTCTCCAACTAACGTTTTAATCACCCTGTCAAACTCTCTTTACTCCTCTTTCCACAACATTTTCTTAGATTCCTTCGATCTCAACAGATTCCTTCCAAATTCCTTTCATCCACCTTCTTCTTACTTCTTACCGCTAATATCTTCTTACCTCTCTGTTCAACTTTACATAAAACTCTCTTCCGCCTTTCAACTTCGTTTGCGCCCCTGGTTTCCATTCACACACTAATGCTATCTTCTTTTGCGCCACAGCTTCTCTCGCCTCTTCAGGCCACCATGCTGTTCGCTTGCAATTCCCTCTTTCGTTCTTTTTCTTTCTTGCTGCAAAATCCATATTAACCCAATCGCTACACCACATCTCTTATGTAATCTGCTTTTTATTTTTTTCCAAATCCCTCTTGGACTCTTTGAACCTTCCTTATTTGAACTTCCCTTTCTCCTGTCCTTCCGTCCTACTGTTCCTTCACTGCATTTGAACCCTTGAGCTTTCACCGCCACCGGCATGTGGTGATAAGAAAGTCCAGTTCCTCAACGTCCGTACGCTCTTGTATATATTACGAAGTATCTTCTCGTTTTGTCATCCACAAAACACAATTAATCATTGCCTTCCTTTCATTCATTTCCCCACCCACCTTTCTCATCACTCATCACAGTAGACCTATGGATCATTTTGTGCCTAAAGAGAGTATTGGCTATCACCAACCTCTTCCCTAGGGCACTGCCATTCTCATCCACTTCTGCGGGCACACCCCACTCACCAACTACTCTATCCACCTTCACAGTCCCTACTTTTCCCATTCATATCTTCCAGTCAAAAGACTTTCTCAGTCCTTTCAAACTTTTCTCCATGCACAGTTGCACATTTGCCTAAAGGTTTTCTTTCACACTAGTTGCACGATCTTTGCGTTGGTGCATACACACACAAAAGTCGACCACATTTGTAGTCTTACTTTCAATCTTACCCACACAATCCTTGAGTCAACTGATCCATACTCTCTTATATTCTCCTTCCATCTCTTCCACACAGCAATTCATATCCCTTCTTTTGCCCTCTTATTCCTCACCTACTCCCGCACATACACCCCATCCATCCTCCCACTCTCTCACATTCCTACCTATTTTATTTATCTCAGTTACTCCACGTAGCATGTCCACATTTGCATCCTGAAGCTACCTAAATAATCTCTTTTATCTCATCATTCGCATGACCCTTATTCCATGTTGAAATCCGTACCATGTTCTTTGTTCGGTCCCTTAGTCGTCACCGGTTGATCAGTCGTGGTCCGAGGCTTTCTGTTTGGCATTATCAGTTAGTTGTTTTCCAGGGGCAGGGGACTTAACCCCTCCGCCAACCCTCTTGTTGTCGCACGTAGCTTGAACACTGTTCGGTTAGTTATGAAGGTATCACCCAGAGTTCCTAAATCATTTCCTGGTTTGCAGGAAATCATTTTGGCTTGCCACTCATTGTAGAGCTACTCTAACAGAGTGTACCGTTACAAGAAACTGAGTGGATGATGGGCGCCCCCACCTACCACGTTCAGGAAATTAGATACTTGCAGAGTATTGTCGAGGGAACGGGACGGTGTGTGTGTCTGTGTGTGTGTGTGTGTGTGTGTGTGTGTGTGTGTGTGTGTGTGTGTGTGTGTGTGTGTGTGTGTGTGTGTGTGTGTGTGTGTGTGTGTGAAATCAGAACGTGTGCAGGTCGTCTCTGCGTTCTAGTCACCATCCGTCAACATGATCTGTGCAGCTCCTCATTTACGTTAATTCACTTACTCCAGTTTTCCGATATAGGGCCCAGAATTCATAGTTGGCTTTGGTGATACCGTAACGCCTCTTCTTTAGTGACTTATTTTACCCTTTGCTTCCTCAGTGATTCTTTATGTTACTGGATGGAAACTCAAATTCAAAATGAATAAGCTAAAAGTAGAAGGCTGAGGTATAAGAAGCAAAGCAATTCCGCACGGGGAAGAAGTGTTTCGCGTCCTGTGCCATGTAGAGTACAATGCCAGAGGAGAACCTGTACCTGGAATTCTCAGTGATTTCCTACTGCCTCTTCCCTATTAGTTTATGTTGCATACAACTCTGGAACTGTCTCCCTCTGTCTGTATTTCTCCACTGCTGCCTATGATCTCCAGTCTTTCAAACGCAGTGTGTCCAGGCATCTCGAAATGAATGGATCTTGAATTTGGCTCTCTCTTGTATTTTGTTTTTCTCTTGGAGGGAACTGCTTATTGCGGGCTCCATGGCCTTTGGTTCCCTTCTCTTCCTCGCATAAAAAAAAAACTGATTATCAAAATATTGTAATGAAATGACATAAATGGCATATAAGAGAAGCCTAATGTATTGAAACATATCAAGTATATCTCTAAAGAACGTGCTATGCGACCAGACACGCCTCTCAGAATACGGCCCATGTTCTAAGTCGGTTTCCGGAGACCTTTGTTACACCTCTCATTTCGAGATTTATTCTGAAAATGTTCACCTCTTCCAAGTCCTGAAGGATGCTTATCGATGCAAAACTAAGCCAGTAATAATACGATATAAATTACCTATAAGATGATGTCAAGGTGTAATATATACAAAATAAATCGTTCAGGAAGTAAGTCTCAATCAAGCATTTGACTCTACCGTTATTGCTTAGAGACTGTCAATATTTCACACATTATGTACTTAACGACTGTTGGGCGGCTAGCGAACGTTTAACACTTTATCACATAAAAGTTATGATTTTCAGTCAAAGAAAAAAATAGGGTATATATTATAAGAAGGAACCCGCTTAATTACTTCCAATACAACATGTAGTAACGCATGCATTCAGTGATGTATTTATATTTTCTTCATCTTCTTTCTACCTGTTTATCTATCCATTTACCTATCTGTTCTCTGCCGATTTGGCTGCTTTCCCTCCAACTCACGCCCCTTCTCTTATTCAACTTTCCATTTCCAGTTCTCTATCACAAAAATTGGGTCATCCTCCTCGTACTCTTCTCTCCATCTCACTCGCATACTCTCCTAGTCAGTCTCTTATTTCCATCATCAAACTACCAAGCTATCAAACAAGTTAGCTAAATTAGGGACACCTTTGTCTGGTGCATGTGCTGATAAAAGCCATACTGTACTACTTCTAGTGCAAGAAGCCACTCTGTTATGTAAATATAATAGTGTGGTGTTCGGAAGAAGGAAATGTAAATATGCGAATGGATTCAAGAAGTGATAATATGTCGATTATTATTATCATTGGTAAAGTTCTCGAGCGAGCGAAGCGACCGAGAAACACCAAATTTAGTCACAGTTTGGACCACCGACATATGTACCCGAGCGAAAAGATTTATCGCATTAGCAAGAAAATGTGGGCAGGGGCAGGGGAGGGAAAGCTCTGTAGTACACATTAGCGAACTTTTTTGGATATTTCAGCAAATTTTGAAGTTACAAGAAATATACACAGCAATTTGGAAATCGCATAATAATCCTCAATTGTTTTCTTTTCCATAGACAGCTCCCCGTAATTCCCAATAGCTTTTTTCTTAACTAGGGAGGAAACGATTTTTTATAAGGCAGATTAGTGTAACAGCTGGCTGCGCAAGATGTAGCTGGTTCTAAGGCTGCATGAGTACCGCAGCAGTATTTTCAGATGATTGCTGAAAAGCAAACCAGGTTTCTGCTTTCTTGTCAAAACATATAATACCCTTTGTTCGGCTTTTTTTGACATTTTTTTACCGAATCCGAGTCAAACTAATACAATACTCCTGATCGACGAAAGAAACTCTTGAATTTCTGATCTCTGGTTGAAATGAGGCGCACCCAGAGATGTGGTGAAAGTAATTATTGTGAGTGAGCAAAATACAGTCATTACTAACCTGCTAGGTCCCAAGCCATAGACCTAAAAGTAATACAAGAGGAGTATTGGTTATAGGAAGTGTGAGGGAATATTTCTGGTGTAATCTAATAAGTTCTTTTTTAGTATTTTCAGGTCAGGAAATCAGAGGAAGATGATGAGCCACACAAGTCAATATTCAGGGACTGTCTGACTCGCTCGCTCGCTCGCTCAAACACGTTTCCACACTTACAGTGTAGACGCCTGTTTCATGTTTAATATTATTTTTATTATTATTAATTATTATTATTATTATTATTAGTTAGTTGTAGTAGTAGTTGTTGTAGTAGTAGTAGCAGCAGCATTTTTCATTGATGTTTTTATTTGTTGTTTTTTATTATTGTTCGAATTGTTCATTTTACTTGTTTATTTATAATTACTTATTTTTTCGTGGGTCTGTCAGGGTGCGACGTTGGGGCTGCTTGCATCTTTCGTTCTTTTCCAGAAAGTATGGCTGACAGTCACCAAGTTCCTGAAGAGGCAGCAAATCACCTCCACTGCCCTCTGTCTACAGTTGGCTGCTTTAACTCCACCCTGAACTCTACTGCACTCTATTCTACACTCTTCACTACCAGATCTACGACTCTCAGTCCTACAGCGGACCTTCTACTCTCGCAGAAGACACCTCTTTTGCTCCGGTTGGTGCGCAACTTCCATATTTCCAACAAGGCTAACACCAGGGTATTTGTTAAAATTAAGCCGGCATAATATGGACCCCATTCCAAAAAAGAAGAGTTCTTCTGAAAAGCACTTTGAAATTTCTTAAGCGCAAAAACATGTAAATCATTTTCTTTTAATACTGGTAAAAGTGATATAAAATCTGTAGAAAAACTTTGTTAATTGAAAGTGATCCTAGATCAACCGAAAAAAAAAAAAAAAAGTTGAAATTCCATTTCTACCCAGCACTGAAAGCCTTCCAAAACTCAAATAAACTCATCCCTACTAGTGGTTCACCTATCAGAGGCGCTGAATCCCACAATAATATTGCATGGTCAAAGCTTGAAAAAGGGAAGGCCAAAATTATGCACGAGTTTAATTCAAAACATACCTTGAGCTAACATTTCATTCTGAAATTTTGGATTCAGATAGTGGAGGCCAAGACGACTCCAAGCCGATTCATTTTTTGAGCAAGTTCGGTCTACATCAAACACTTGTTTTGTCTACATCAGTTAAGAAGTGAAACTTGGCATTCTATTTTCCCCAAGACTTTCATAACTGGAATTCTTTGTAAGTAGGGCCAAATCCTACTTCCTGACCTTTAGAGCAGATGACTTGACCTCGTTTAGGTCATTATCAGACAGTTATGATCAGATGAGGAGATCTCCTTGCAGGCAAAAAGTTTAAAACACTGGAACCCTAAATCCGACTCCCCGATCACCCTGCTGCTGTTGTATGTGTGTAGAAGTCATCATTTTTTATTCCCTCACAGCAATTAATACAATGTTTTACTTGCGCTGCCAGATATCAGTATACAAGATGGACACCTAATTACTTTCTTCTTCTAGTCGTTTTTCTGGTTTTAGAAAATTATGACTCAACGTAACACCCAATTCTGCCCACCTACAGTGACCCATCGCCCCCTTCCTAGCTCACCACCCAGTACCATTCTTGTCTATCTCACTCACCCGTCTCCCCCGCTCTATTCTATTTTCTAGCCCCCACATTGGAAGCTTTATCGTAATTCCCTCAGCACTCACTTCTTAGCTGAATGAAATCGTCTGACGTTAGCCAGAATTAATTTGGAAGAACGTTCTCAGCTTAATGATTAAAACAATTCTTTTCCCACCACCAATGCCGATCCTCATACACTGTCCATCTTGACAAGATGTGCTCATCCCATTCTACCCCACCACCCACATTCATCCCCGTTCATCAGCCTCACCCACTCCCTTCTGCTGCTCCACCTGTTGCTTGCATCTTAGAAGCCTACCTGCAACACCCGTCTTTACAGCATAATCTTACCAACGATTTTCTCACCGCCATCCTAGTCTTTCCTATCCACTCCTAGAATGAATATTGATTCCATGGCCGAGAGACATCTGTCTCTCCTGCATTACAAAAGGTATTCCCTCGGGTATGAAGACATACATTCCTTCCTCTCATCCTCTGGCTAATGTACAGAAACAAAACCTTAGTTTAACCAACCTCCTTCTAACGCTTTCCACACAAAGAGGAGGCCAAAAAATGGTACTAGCGCCAACCCTCCGGTGAATCTTGTCTCCCTTCTTTTTCTGCCCAGCATCATGCTGAGCTTGGTCTTTGCTGCACCAAGAATAATTTCATTCATACTAAACGCTCTCAATCGTTTAATTTAAAAAATTCCCCATTCCGTGCACATTGTCAAAACTTTTTAGCAGCTTTATTTCATCCTCCTTCTCTCCTCGATTCTGCTTTGATTGCTCTGCAGGTGTTACTTCTGTGGAAATGCTAAACTCTATGCCTAGACTTTCTCCTCCAGTTAAAGCGTGATCAATTTCGGTGCTGTTCCTCCAGTTCGTACACCTGACTTCGTCATGACTGACAATACAATTTCTCCACTTGATACATTTTCTGCCCATACTGTTCTCAATACTGTCAAGGCTCAGGAACTGATGGCCTTTCCTGTTATTTTCAAGAATTGTGCATCTGTGCTTACACCCCGTTTAGGTTATTTTTTTCACATTTGTTTGTCGAACTGCACACGTCCTTCTTAGTGGAAATTTTCACTCATTCAGCCTGTCCCTAAAAATGGTGGTCGTTCCCAAGCATCTGTCTATTATCTTATTGCTGCAACACCCTCTGTTTCTAAAGTTCACGTATCTGTTCTTAACAAAGGTATTTTATAACACTTATCAAACCTTCATTCTGATTGCCAGTATGGGTTCCGCCTGGGACGCCCAGTTTGTGATCTCACTTTTTCAGAATCCTTGTCATCCTCCTTTTGGGACATTGATGAAAGCTTGGCCATTCCACTTTACATCTCAAAGGCATTTGACCGAGTTTGGTAAAAAATATATTATTTAAAAACTGCCCTTTTACTGTTTCTGCTCTTCTATCTAAGCCTTCATCTCTAGCTTCATTTCTAGTCGTTTTATAGCTTCTGTTGTAGACTGCAACCGATCTTCTTTAGAGCTGACAATAGTGTGATGCTCAAGGTTGTGTCCTCTCACCACTCTATACCCTTAACTGAGGGGTCGCGCGACATAAGGTGTTCTCACGCCAAGTCAAATGCCAGAAAGCAGATTCAAAGTTCAGCAACATTCTTGCAACCTTAACTCTTTAAATTTTGACGGTGCAGTATAACGTTCTTTTCTTTCTAGGAAAGGTAAATTGTGATTCTTATAATGTTTTGGCCATATCTATGAAATTAATATTAATTAATAATAATAATAATAATAATAATAAAAATAATAATAATTATATAGATTTTAATAATAATAATAATAATAATAATAATATCTATCTATCTATCTATCTATATATATATATATATATATATATATATATATATATATATATATATATATATATATATATATAATTTTGTTGAACTTTCAACCAGTTTTTCAGGCAAAACATGATTGCTTAAGCAAAAAAATAAAATAAAATAAAATAAAATAAGTACCATTAAACAATATGAATGTGTTATGGCCCCCTTGAAATGGTCATATGGGCAGGATTTAAAAAATATAAAAAAAATAAAAACAACTGATTTCACCAAATCCCGAGTGCCCAGGAACACTTTCATCACCACTACCAGCACGACGGGATACTTACACACGAAACCCCGTAAAAGTTGCAAAAGATGAGTGTAAGACAGTGAGATTCCTTTTTGTTTGCTTCGAACAGAGGGCAACGGTAGGGACTGATGAATGGTGTGGCAAAACTCCCGCCAAACACCGCCACATACGGCCAGCCAATCAGTAAGGCCTGTGGCCTGGCTACATTCTCTTTGGCCGCAACAAACACACGCACATATAGCCAAGACACGCTCATGGCCAGTCCTGGGCGAATAGCGAATAACTAGGATGATGTTCAATACCTTTTGAAGGACTCTCAACCATACTTCCAGTGGCAGAAGGTGTTCTCATCCAAGGCCACATGATAAAGTATGGGTGAATACAGTGTTATTCAAAAATGCATTTTCCGGCCGGCTTGCCCGGTGGTCTGTGAACCCCTTCCATCATACGGCCCCTCAGTTCATAAGAGGCCTTCTGTGCTGTAAATCTAACACTGTCCACTTGTATGCTGATGACTCCAGTCCCCATCTTTTCAATCTGTTTCTCATACCATCCATCACATCAGATTTTTTCAATAAACATGGAATTAAACCATGGTATACCTAATTTCTGACTTGGCACATATTTTTGATTGAGGTGTAAGTAACTTTATTTTGCTTAATGCATCGAAAACTCAGCTCATACATCTTTCAACATTCCAAAACCTTCCACGTGAATGTTCGTTAATATTCAACAATCCTGTATCTTTTATCAACAATCTTGGGGTTTCAGTCTCTCGGGAGATTTCATTGTAACTTTATATTACCTCTCTTGCAAAATCTGCTTGCAAGATATCAGATGTTAAGCAACTTCATGCCTTCTTCGCCTCTGCACTGCTTTTGAATTTTTACAAAGGTTTTATTAACTGTTGTGTGCAGTACAAGTCTCTTGTGTGAGAGAGGGCTTTTCTGCGTGCATCTCTTCTCAAAGGGTGGAACTGAAGTAGTGGAATCACCGGCTTTTCATCTCATTAACGCCCCGCCTCTTTCTGACTCCCTTCAACCTCTCTCTTAGGTGCAATGGTGCATCTTTTATCTCTTTTCCGTCAGTACTTCAATGGTTGTATCCCTCCCCCATTACAGTGAGCACATATGGGGGCAACTCACAACCATTAGCTGTGCAGTTATTAATGCAAGAGTTAATCAGTACTCCCAGCCCTTCATGTATGCAGTAAGACAAATCTAGAACTGTCTTCTTTTGCCTGTATACCATTCATCCTAAGAACTGCAGCTTTTTAAGAGCAACGTGTCGAGGCATCTCAAAATTAATGAATTTTTAATTTGTTTTTTCGTTCTTGGAGGGAACAACTTTGCGAGGTTCTAGCCTTTGGTTCCTTCTTCACTGCATATAAGAGTCGCTTATGGAAGACCTACTACTTTTCCATAAACTAACCATCGATGTGCATAGGTCAGCAGTAACTTTAATGGTTTTTGAGATTAAGTTTTTGTGTTGTGTCCTACCACCGAACTGTATGTTTGAGTTATCTAATTTGCTCGGCTTGATAGAAGTATAACCTTATACTGTAGGTGCCTTTTTATTTTTCTAACTGATGCTTATCTTTTCTTTACAAAGATTCAGCTGAGCAATTGAACTTGGCAAACAGGCAGTATGCCTACCATAATGCAAGGGGATGTGTGACCTCTCACTTTTAACTCCAGACACTCTTCTACTCATTCTTGAATTAATACAATATCATGAAGAACATCTTTTAAAGAAGCATCAGTTGAACAGCGGCATTAAAGCACAATCTTATAATAAAGGTTATAATCTCATATACAAGAAGACAAGTTTGTTAAGGGAAACCATAAAAGAGTGTAGAGTGTAACGTGCTGTGTAATAGCTGCTTAAATTTGGAGTTACACGTTTTCTGATTAGACTACCCATTCAATTCATCATTAGCAGTGTTAATGCTCGATCCTCCCTGGGGCACGCCTACTATCAGGTATGTTTCCAAATCAGCCTTGTACAGCAACTCCAATGCAGTCTATATTGCACTACTGAAACACTAGAATTGTCATGTGAATATCATGTTTAGAGCCTCCAGATGTATAGAATATATAGATATATATACTGTATACTTGAAATAGAAACATAGCAACTCTACGCAGTTGCAACCCTTCATCTGATCAAGCACATACTGCCCTCTTCCCTTCACACCTAACCAAGAGCATAAAATTCCTCACCCCATCCCCGCATTCTTTTCTTTTAAAGGTGGGCATGAGGAGAATGCCTTGAGGACACATAACATGGGCCCTGCACATTCATTGCACAGGCCCCATTGAAATCTCTGGATATATATATTTTTTTACTTTTTCATAAAAAATAAAAAACTAATTAAGACACAGCATTCTACCTATCAAAATTAACCAGTTTCCTATAAGACACATAACTATGTGGAATTTCATGACTCTACATTATAATGAATACTTTCCGAGTTCAGGCCCAAAAAACAAAATCTCTATGCACAGCCGGCCACCCTGCCGCCCAGCTTTACGAACGGACACCTATTGATCCTAGTGATAAGAACACCCTCCACTGACTTTGTCAGGTGGAGGGTAAAAATACGGTTAAAATGTTAAGCAATGGACAAAAAATGCAATTTTTTGTTTTTAAAGTAGGCCTCTGACATCGCATGGCAAGCCATGCATTTCACTTACAAACTCTCTCTCTCTCTCTCTCTCTCTCTCTCTCTCTCTCTCTCTCTGCTTTAAAAGCGAAAGGGAAAACATGAATCTCTACATACCGTCCTCCTTCTCCTTCCCCTAATCCCACCTAAGTAATGGTACACAGCTACATGATATAAATATTTCTGTGTAGTTTGTCGTGCCTTTTGGATGGTCCAGAAATACAGTGAACACTCCTCTAGTTTTACAGAAGGCTTACATATGTACAAACTGGCTTTCTTTGGTTTAATATTAAATTGGTGTTAAGTCCCACATTATCACTTTTCTCCCCAACCCCTCACCCTAGGACACTGAAGCTACAAGAGCTTAAAAGTTTTATTTCACATCAAGGACATAGCTAAAGCTTCTTGAAATAGTTTGGCTTGAAATACCAACTGCTGGTAGTGTTTGTTTCCCTGTTATTTGTCTTATATGCTCCTGAATTGTCTGTGGGATTAAGTTTTTGAAATATTGGTGGCTGGAGAAGGACGACGACTTCAGGGTGCACAAAGCTTTATTTGGCAATGCCTCCACTTCTTGGCAAATTTTTGATGTTTTCTTTGTGGGTAATTATTGCGCACCAGTCGGATTCATCCAGTGAAGGTTTATATCCAAGGGGTGGTTGGGATTGATTGCTCATGTAATGCCACTCAGGGATGAGTGAGGCTGGTCACTCTCATCTTAAATGTCGGGAACAACTGCCTAGCTCCGGACGCCTACGCTCCTCATGGGGCAATGTAGGATTGTTTTATGGATGGATTTCTTTCTGCAAGTCTCTCTATCCACTGATCATCAGCTGTATGTGTATTTTCACTCAGCATGAAATGTTTCTTGCTGGAATCAGTTCTGTGGACCATGTGCAAAATAGTAATGATTACAAGGCGTTATAGGTTCCCTCCATTCTTGGAGAGATGCTTCTCAGATCTTCGCTTTACTTGTACCTTTCTGAAGACAGTGTTATCCCAAATGGAGATGATGAATAAGGAAATCGTTCACCTTAAACTAGTCGTTTTTGTAAACTTGATGAGTGTCAATATAATTTTTGTACCCTTAAATGTTTTATTTTTTTATCATCGATATTGTCAAGCGAACTGAGTCTTTCCTGTATGCAGGAGTATTTCCAAAAGTTGTCTGTTTTCAACCTACAATAGCAGAGTAACTACAACAGCTAGAACTTTTAAAGATTGTAATACTCACGAATCCTTCTCTCCATTGCATGTGACCCCAGGTATCTAGTTGGAGACATTGTGGAGTTACGAGGTAATGAATGGAGGTAACTATAGAGTCTCATGAGGTTTTGTGTATACAAGCAGATGAGTCGACTGCTATGGTACGCAGGTTGGACGCCTGCCTCATTCAGACAGAGATTCCTTGCTCAAAAACACCCTTTGCCTCCTTGACCTCAACACTGTTCTCCATTGGCTCCTGCTACAGCCACATGAATGTATCATCACCCCTTGTATTCGTGGCAAACTCAGAAGTATCTACCCACTTCTTTTGTCTTTTCCAGAGTGACACTTTGCACTTTGGTGTGTGGAATGGGGCAGAGATATGAAGTTTCAAAGTTTATTACACATTGTTTGTCACAAAGGAGCACTTTCACATTCCTGCGAGTATGTTTTCTGTGTCATATGAGGTCCCTTAAGTGATTCCTGATTTTTTTTTCTTACACCGGTATTTTCCTTATTTTCTATAGTACTTATTTTGCTCATTCCTTACTTCACAACAAACTATCACAAATATATAAATTGTTACATACTGTAACATTATTTTGTATTTGTATTGCATGGTCACTTTTACTGTCACCTGAGGCAGTTTTCTTTTACCCGTGCTAAGATCTTACTGCACTACAAGTACTGCAAAACCGTATCATTAATTTGCACTTTAATTGTGCAACCTGTAACCTGAGTTCATTTTCTTATAACCACACTTTTCCATACATTCTAAACTCCTCCGGAGAAAAGTCACTTCCTTGCATATGTTTTCACTGCACTAGAGGAACTAGCAAAACTAAAAAGTTGACCATCACGACAAACCCAGTTTGCACGTATGCGGCATTATATTTTCTAGTATTATAGTTTACGAAAACATTTACAAGTCCATCCTGTGGGGAAAAAAAAAACACTTATTTTCTCTATATATTTATACTGTTTTAATCGTCGGACATACCAGTGCATAACACCTTACTTCGGTGTGATAATTGAAGATGCAGTCAGTGCTCAGTGCTATCTTGCACTCATTGGATGTGCATTCCTCACATACTTGCTCCTATCCCTGACTCTTCAGGCAGACATGATACTGCCAGTACAGATTTTTCCTTGCAGGTGTGTACACCAGGTTCACCATGCAGTGGCGTGAGAGTTGATCTGACAGGGAAACACTGTGAGGCACAACAGCAGCACTGTCTCTTTAGTTCAGCTGGCTGCACACGGCCTTACTATTCAAGCATCTCATGCACTATTTCATTATCAAACTTGCATAGGGAAAGACCTATGCCAACAACCTGCCCGAACAGTATGAACAAACTGAGTACAGTGATACGAAGAAGGTGTACAAAGATCTTGTACCACATGAAGCACTTCCTTCAACTATCAGTGGCACCGATCAGCATATCTGACATGTCAGTGAGCGGCATGTTTTATGTTACAATCATTGACTGCATAAGGCTTGACCACTGGCTCCTTGGTCTTACAGTTCTGCTTCTCAGTGGCTTGTATCTCACCATTAATGAACTGCAATGAACATGCTGACTTTCCGCTTATGAAGCCATGGACTGGCCAACATATTACCATTTTGGGGGGGCAAGATGCTCCCAGCTCGGTCTTTGTGGGGAAGGCAGGATAGTGCTTTTTGTTGGGTCTGACAGTGGCGCACATTCCTGTCCCATGGCCATGTAGATGCTCTGTCAATACTGTATACATGTAGAAACTGCCAGTGAACACAATGCGGTTAGCCCTGAAGTACTTGTCCATTATCACTTTCACTACGGCAACTGGGAAGCCGTGAGGGTCACCATTTGGGATATCCATATCCGACACCAAATACACTACAAAGACCAGTACATATTCGGTCTTGCAGTCTCAAATAACAAAGCATTTGCTGCCAAAATGATGATGCTTGGATTGATAAACACAGCATCACGTCATTACCAGTGTAGAAAATCGATATATAAATCAGGGATAATGAAGTATATTTGCAAGTTAAACAGTGTACTTGAAAAAAAAAAAAAAAAATATGGTGCATAAAAACAAAAGACCATAAAAGGTTTCACAGCTGACTAAACAGTAACGTTATTAAACCCTGATGCTGGGAGACACATCACAATGGAAGGCTGCATGTAGACCCTGGTGAGTCAAGACAGCTCTCACACTGGTAGAAAAGGTCCCCTAGGCAACCTCTGCAGCTCGCAACACTGCTGCTCCAAACGTAGAAAGCTGGAAATCAGTCTTTCAATAACGCATAGTATTCAATTATGTGTCTCCACTACTGGGAATAAATTGGGAAGTATAATAACAAATCTGAAATCCAAATCACTACCTTAGGTATAAAATGTTAACTTTCATTGGGGAGAACATTTCAGTATGGCATGTCTCAGCACAATACGAGGTCTGTCATACTAAACCCTCACCCTACCATTGGTGAAGTCGTGAACAAGTTCGACCCACCATTTATACAATATTGCTCAAACCCATTACTCACTCAGTGAACTATGAAATATTTTGATGCACAGTTCTTAGCATTCAAAGCTTCTTGGTATTATTTTTAAGTAACAGCACAGAGGAAGGAAAAAAAAAAATTACAAAATAATTCATACACTATATTACAGGTGTCCTCCATACAAAAAAACTGTAACACTTGGACTAGAACAGCCGTAGGTAGAAGTTTGGGGGGAAACCGCTCTAGGGAGGCGAGTTCCAAAGAGATGCAGTTTGGGGAAGAAAAAGAATTCTGAAGGGCAGAAGTTCTGCAATATTGCAGTGTGACAGTCCAGTCCTGAGAGCCACCAGATGCCCGTGTGGCATGGGGAAAGGAATGGAGAGGTGGCACAATGGAAACAACTACGTCTAAGTATTTGCCATAAAAGTTCCATAAAATAATGCAAGGGAGGCAATATTCATTCTTATTTGTAGGGGAGGAAGTTCATTTGTAATAGTAGGGTTGTTAATAATTTTAGCAGCTTTGCTCTGAATTTTGTCTAGTTGTTTTAGTGCAGCCTTTCCACATCCCATCCATGGATTAACAATATTCAAGCTGAGAGCACACATGTCTCTTATAAATTAAAGCTAGATGCTCGTCAGTGACGAAGTTACGGACTCTTTACAATATTCCAAGTTTCTCTGAAGCGGTTTTAGCAAATGATCTAAAATGAGAGGTCCAGCTGAGGGCCATGTGAAGTGAGGCACTGGGAATTTCAATACATCACTACTAGGTACTTCCCTGACAAAGACCCCCTCCCCCCAGAGTTAAACTGAAATTATCTTTCAGAGTAAGTACCGACTAGTTCAACCATTTAAGCACTGAGTCTAAGAGCAGAACGACATCTGCTTAATATATCAGCACCAACATTATGGGATCCTTTAACATATTCAATATGAAATGAATATTCTTGGTGTGTTAGGGCCCATCTGATTAATCTCTCATAAGAATTTTTCATTATGGTATGATAAGAGACGGGTTTCTGATCAATTTGGAGCACAAACTCTTTACCAAACAAATACATTCTGAACTTACCAACAGCCTATACAAACCCAAGATATTCTTTCTCCATGGCATTGTAACTGCACTCAAGATCCAGTAGTGTTCTACGTGTATAATCCACAGGCTTCAGTTCATTGCCACACTCTTACAGCAACAATGCTCCAAGACCAGAGTTAGAGGCATTTGTTCTTTAATATTATTAAATAATCAGGGAAACACACGACAGGAACTCAGACAAGACTCCTCTTAAAAGCTTGAAAATGCTTTAGGTATTTCTCATTCCAGCTTAGGTTGTTGCTGCTGTACGTCTTTAAAAAAGATATTAATTGGAGATACAAAGGTTCCAAATCTAGTATAAATGTCAGTTGTTTCTTGGTTTCAGGGTTTCATAATTGGAAATTGTTATACCTTTATCTTCAAGGCGAGGCAAATTTTTTGGCTATCTCTTAAAGAAAATCCCAAGTCTTTGATAGAGGGAAGACAAAGACACATTTGTTAGGGACTACTGTTCGACCATGAGCTCTTAAGTTTTCATATAAATCCTTTACATCCTTTAGATGGTCTTCCTAGATAGAGTAATGTACTATTAGATTGCTGAAATACCAAACAATGTTCCTGAGACTAGGAGTCACTTTCCTCATTAGTTTAATGAAGGTCGAACATGCTGTCTGAACACCGAATGTGTCTATGTCTTAGCTAAAATATTTGCTAGTACCAGGTTCATTTTTTTCTGCCAAGTAATTATTGCTTTTGACTGGTATTTCACGATATGCATTCCTTGTTTATGTAATTAAACCCATGAACTGAGGCAAGGAGGGGTGCTAAGCAAGCTCAGTGGTGCGGCAATATGACCAGTTTAGCTACCATTGCAGAAGTATTTCAGATGAACATCATTTTGGAAGTGGCATTACATACACCCATGGAATAATTTTGGTCAACTGACAGTAAATACGGGGTTACCGTTTTGGAAATTTCCTATTTGGCAGAAAACTGGCAAATACACGGACAGGACTCACTCCTGAAGGTACAGGTACGTTTCCAGATAGTTCAAGATAACGTAACTCGTGTGTGATGCATTATTTCTGATAATAAATTTAATTTTTCCCTCACTTTCATTCGTCACTGTTAGCCATCCAATTGATTCCGTCCTCAAAAAACGTTTTTACAAGACAAGTTAAGCTTTCCTTGGGTGCTAACACCTTCGTAAATGGATCATGAAGTGCATGAATTTCGTTCACTGTGGCAACTGTTATTTTGTTTCATGGCTCCACCCAGGGAATAGAGATGAAAAATGGCACCAGTCCCGTGAGAAACCTCATGGTGTGTCGGTAAAAATATTTCTCATATGAGGTACGTTACATGTCTCCTGAGTTCACTCACATAACGTGAGTTCATTCTCCTGGTGGAAACAGTTTTTCATCTGGGCTACTAGGTAGTACTGTGTAATGATTATTGCAGTGAAAATCGAGACATTTCTTACTTGGCCAACCAAACAGTTACCAAAAGTTCAAGACTAGTACTGTGGTTTACTCTGAAGCCAAGGCAAAGAATTTGGAAATATTATTCCCTGTATTATACTTCCATAACCTCAGAGTTTAGTCTGTTATGATAGTTAAGATAAAGTCATCTGGTAGTATCTGAAATTTTAGATATGTAGAATTACCACTTACTCAAAAACATTATGACTGAAGTTTAATTTCCTCAACTAGAGTAGTGAAACGGTACAGAAATGAGCTGCTGTCCAGACTGGCAAGAAATATCCCAGGTTGGAGCAGGGAACAGTTTGGTGATTTGAATTTTTTACAACAGTTGTAAATGATATCAGCAGGGGAATCCTATGTTGTCAAGGTAAAGAATATGGCTGCACATACCAGCATTACCTGAGACTCTTGGGTGCCACCCAGGCTTTTGCCAGTCTCCCCGCCTGCCAGGTGGGTTGCAACCGCAAGCTACAATACGAACTTAGGGTGCTATTTGTACATCCATTATTTACCACCTTACTTCTGTTCCATTACCTCCCACTGATCTTACATTTGATTATATGTTATTCAAAACAATTTTGACTCATGACTGCCTTTCCTGGGGTGATAATATTGTGGAAACTGCGTCACAGCATGTACTTTTGAGTCATTGGTGCTGGTGCAACTTAGCAACTGAGCTCAGGATAGGAGATGGGAATGAGAGCTCTCAGTTACCCGAATACCCCATAAATTTTGTGTCATACTGATCCTTCTAGTATGTTTCCGGTGCATAGTTGAAAATCTAGCTCATAAGAGGTATGTCACAGCTTTACGAGACACCTCCACATGAGGTATGTCGCAGTCCACGGGTTAGAGGTTGCACACCGACATTGAATTTGCACCACTGGCTTGTGAGCTCTGGACCCCATCCCTGGACCCTCCAGTGGTTTATCTCCACGAAGATGAATGCCACCCCTGGTGCCACCTGCTCATTGTGACATGTTGTTGCCAAGGTCCTCTTCTTGGCATCTGGGAAGGTCTTTCTGTGCTTGCTCACTACTTGCAAGTTGTATAGGATCTGTTCTTCCTTAGCGGTTATTATATGAACAGTTTCTGTAAGTATGACGGCCACTTTGTTAGTGTGTTTCACTCGATCAGTGCTCGCATTCAAACTTGGAAAAATAATGTTCTTAGTGAACTCTTTGCACATTTTAGAGGAAGGGCATCATCACGGGCTTGGGCTTCATCAGCAGATTCCTAAGCAGAACTTGCAGTACTTGTCAACAGTTCGAGCTGGACCTTCTCCTTTGAAGTGGAGGCTTCCTCTCATTCTTTCATAGCCCTATTGCATGTAGCAGTGAAATGTGCAGCAGAAACACCCGGTCTTAGGGTATTTTTACATGTTGTACGGCATCTTGATAGGCCACATTGGAGAGATTCATAATTTCAGCTTGAAGTCTTGCTTTTGGTCTTAGGAGCAGAACGCCGATTTTCCCCTTTCTTTGGGAGCTGGAACTCTCTGTTAAGCTTCTCAACCTCCTGTATCATGTGAGCTCTCCTCATTATGGGGATCTAAGAACCTGTCCAGAATTCTGAAATCACATTGCACATTTTGCCTTCCTCTTCACGAACGGCTTCCTTCTTCTCAATGTG
This sequence comes from Coenobita brevimanus, assembly GCF_032717465.1. NCBI lineage: Eukaryota > Metazoa > Arthropoda > Malacostraca > Decapoda > Coenobitidae > Coenobita > Coenobita brevimanus. The sequence continues at coordinate 6,584,122 of NC_136988.1, read as the reverse complement.
GAGAAGCAGAATAGATCCCAACGTAACCCATTTCATGTGAGTTTCATCGCTTTGATGTCTTCTTGGGGAGTGATGATATATTGTTTTCTAACTGAGCTCACAGTTTTCAGTCACTATTTGTGAAATAATGAGAAAAGATAAGAAATTCATCTAGAAACTGCAAAACCATTAGCTATGGTAATAAACAGCTCATTGGGCATTGAGGATATACCTGTAGATTGGAACTTAGCTAATACTACACTTATGTTATTGTAAAGTCAATGTTATGGATGATGTAAAGTTTGCTGCCAAAGAAGGCATCCAGTCATATATTAATATGGTTTATAGTTCAGCCAAATGGCAAAGGACATTCCATAAAAAGTCATTGGTTATGTACACAGAAAATCATTATGAGCTAGAACATTACATGTTAGGTGAAAGCATCTTAAATAGCACGGTTACTGAGAAAGAGTTGGGAGTAACAATAACTTACCTAACAAAGCTTATCTAACATAGTAGTATCTGGCAGTTAGTAATCAGAAGAAATAAAAAGTATGTTAGATAAGGAACTGGGGTTGTGTTATGTTACAAAGACGCAATAAATGTCTACCTATGTATACATAGACGCATAAATTATGTAAAGGGTGGCTACAAACAAATAGCCTCCATGTCGCCCTGTCCACTGCCCTTATGCTGCCCCTCTCTCAACTTAAACCTCTTCCTTTCTTATATCTCTCTCCTCTCCACTCCATTCCTTCATCTCATCATCGGTCTCCCCCTCCCATTCCCTCCCTCCACCTCACATACACTCATCGTTAGTCTCTAACTCTTCATCCTCTCCAAATGATCAAACCACCTCAGTATATTTCTCCTGACGCGTTCTATCCCATCCACATCTACACCACAACACTTCTACCCTTCCTCATGTCTCAGTCTGTCTCCTCATGTAACTCCACATGCTCCTCTTAGATAACCTAATTCCACTGCTTTCACTCTTTACTTGTGGCCTTCCAACCAGGTCCAGTCTTCCCTTCCATACGTTAGAGTTGGTATAACAATAGTATTATGCAGTATTTTTTATTTTATTTCCATGCTCTCTTCCCTATTTATTATCACTAGTTTCAAAGGACCAGCAACCTTTCATCCCTGTTGTACCCTCTCAAGCACTTCATCTTGTAAACTTCCATCCTTACGCATCCCACTACCCAAATACTTAAATGCATTCATATTTTCCACTTCTTCACTATCCAGCCTTACTGTGCACTTGATGACTTAATTTTTCTCGATGGCCACAGCTTTACTCTTCCCTACATTCACCTTTAGATTCCATTTCCTACACACACCCAAACTCATTTATCAGGCCTTGCAGTTCCCCTTCGTCGTAACAATACAGTATCATATGCAAACAACAAAAGAGGAAGTTTCCAAACGTTGTCCTCTCTCATTAGGGCCATTCCAACATCCACTGCCCTATGTTGCATCTCATTTACATCTCCATCCATATACAGACTGGACAACCATGGAGACATGACACATCCCTGTTTCAATCTAACATTCGGACAGAAAGATTCACTCAGTTCACCATCCACACTCACTGCAACCCTAGTGCCTTGATACATACACTTCATGGCATTCAAGAGCTTGACGTTTACTCCGTATATTCTTAATATTTTCCGCATTCCTTGTCTACCCACTCAGTCATATGCGCTCTCTAAATCCATGAAGGCCGCAGACAATTCATTTTCCTTCTTTAGAAATTTTTCCACTGAACACATTAGAATGAATATCTGATCTACACAACCTCTTCCATTCCTAAATCCTTCATGTTCTTGTCCAACTAATTCCTCTGTTATTTCCTTAATTCTGTCAATAAGCATCCTACCATATAGCTTTCCTATTACACTAAGAAGACACATGCCCAAATGATTATCACACACTTCTTTTTCCCCTTATTCTTTTTGTACAGGGGAATAATTATAGGCTACCTGACATCCATTCCTCTGGGACGCTACCTTTCTCCCGAGTCACTCTGAACATCTCTCTTATCCATTCTTTTACAATCTCCTCCCCATGGTTCAACATTTCACCACCAATCCATCAATTCCTGGGGCTTTCCCTAATTTGACTTTCTTCATTGCTTCCACAATTTCCATCATAATGATCTCTTTTTTTCCCTTCTCATATCTCTCTTTCTCCCAGCCATTCTCCAGCAATCTCTCTAATTGTCATTCATAATACAGTTGACTCCTTATAGCCACCTACAGTAACTCTCAAGGGGTAGTGTGCAGCCCCTAAATAGACCTTAATTCCAATGCAGGTTGCAGAGTCGAATTTTCTTTTACAGTGTAACAATTTTCACACGCGGAAACATATTATTACTACATCAAATTCTAACCCAACCCTATTGCCTACCCACCTAGTCACCCACACTTACTTACCCATTCTGCCCACACACTCATCCAACCAAGCTGCCCCAGGACATCCACCCACCCTCCCAACTCTGCCCACCCATCCCACTCAGCCTGCCCACTCACTTCATTCGTCTGCCAACCTCACCCATTTGCACATTCAGGGGACCCATTCTTATATTGGTATGGATGCAGCAGAAAGTTTTTATTTATTTATCTTTATTATTTTGTAATCGGCCTCCGATCTCCAACATGTTGACCAGATCATTAACTTGATAAGCTCCAATTATGGCCATTAGAGGCAACAGTTAAGCATCTTCAAACCATACAAAGATGTACCCAACCAAAGGTGACCCCTGTTAGAACCCTCTAGATCTTTTCCCCTTAATTTTCATAGCAGACAGATACGCAAATAGACAGACATATTTTCATTTTAAAATATGGATAAGGTTAAAAGGTGAGTCGATGTTGCCTGGAAAAAAATCTGGCCTTGCATACTGGCATTGTCTGAGACCCTGGGTCCCTCTTCCCAGTGAGAAACATACCCCAGTATCCTGTTTTATCCAGTGGACCTAAGATCCTCTCTTGGCCCTTTTTCCCCTGGGATATATTTCCTCTGGCTTGATTCCTACCATTTACATATGAACCCATGAACCTATATTCCCACTACCTATCCAACCACCCACCCAGTGCATACACCTACCCCCCCACTCGCAATCTTATCCCCATGGATATATTTTCACACTACTTACCCTTTCACACATCCTTCCCATCCAGTCCACGCACCCAGCCACCTAATGTATTTCCGCTCAATTCTCCACCCTTCCCACGCTTACCACCCACCCACATATTACCAATCGACCTATTTTCCCACTGCCCACCAACTAACCCAACACTCCAACTCACTTACCTTTCCCATCCACCCACCCACCCAACACACCCTGTCCACCTTTACGGAACCCATCCTGCCCACTGACTTACCCCAAGTAGTCTGTCTTGCACACACACTGACTCACCCCATTTCTCTACCTTACCCCATCACACTCACCAGCGCTACTCTGTGCTACCCCATAACACCCACCCATCCAACCCATCCACCTTGCTCACCTAACCCATCCACCCAGACCACCCGCTCTCCACACTTTTCCCACCCACCTTGTTCACCTGTCAATCCCACCCATCCAGCCATTCAAGCAACCTGTTGCAATATTAATATGGTTATAGGAGGTAGTTAATACTGTACATAATTGGCTTCTGAGCATCTCCATGTTGATCTTGTACTTCTGCCCATCAGGGGCACATTTTAACAACTTGAAACTACACAAATGAATCACCAGAAAAAAAAAAAAAACTTCTTTTAGAATCCTTCTGGGTGCTCCATATTTTTTCCTTTCATTTCCATAGTGAACAAATTCACAAACACACATTTGCAAATATAGATAAGAATTACAGGGAACCTGGCTTTGTCTGGGTAAGACAAAACTGAGCATGCATACTAATTTTGTCTGAGACCCTGAGGGTCCATTTCCCTGTGCAATAATTTGAAGCAGCCGCCATTTGATTTCACCCCCAAAGGGTTGTAAGAGACTCCAAGTGGCGCAAGCAAGCATGACTCAGTCACTCTCGTGCCTTGGTGAGGTGTACAGCCATGTCTTCTGAAGGCACATCATCTGATTCTCTCCCCAGTGCATGGGACCCTGTTGCGTCGTCCACCCCCTGCCAAACTCCTCCCAAAGGGAGGTGTGAAAAGGCTAAGTGATAATGTACAAAGGAGTACAAAGGAAGGCAAACAGCAACGGACCTTATGGTCCTTTCGCGGCTGTTTGTTACAGAGTAGGCTATAACACACAAGATCTAATTCTACATGCTGAAAGATAAATATAGTAAAGCAAGAAGGCTCCCCCCGCCTCCAAACCCTCCAGTTAAAACTGGCAAGAAAATGTGAGAAAAACCACCATGCAGCATGGAAAAACTGACATGGAAATGTTATAGGAGAGACTGAAAGGAAAAGTTACATTCTAAAATACTCTATCTATAAGCTTCCCGTTTGAATAACCTGGAAGAGAAAGTAGTAAAGTAAAATGAATAATTAAATAGTAAATAACTAAGGCATGACATGTATGGGCATGTTGAGTTAAAGGGGCGTCTGTAGACACAGCGTGGAATTTGCACAGCGCACAGTGTGGATGTTCAGGGGTGGTGCAGCAGCCTTGCCTGGCGCTTTTGAAGAAGAAATGCTTAGTTTCATGTGACTGCAATCGTTTGCGAACTATTTTGTACCCATTGCCTCTAGTATAATTTCAGTGATCAGCTATGAAGTATTTATCAACAGCCATGTTATCATGCCCTCTGAATATTTTAAATACTTAAATTATATCTCATAACCTGCATTTAGTTAGGGTGAAGAGATTTAGGGCTTCTAAAGGCACCTCGTATGGTTTGTTTCTCAAGCTAGGTATCATTTTGGCTATAAGACCTTGTACTCTTTCAAGTTTCTATCTTTTTTTATAATACGGTGACCAGAACTGGATACAATACTCTAAATGTGGGCAAGCTAGAGAATTATATAAGGTGAGGATGATATTATTGAATTTATATTCGAACATTCTACCAATGAATCCAATTAATTTGTTGGCTTTCTTAACAGCCTCCGAACACTGTCTGCTTGGATTAACCCCTAGGATACACAGTTCGATCGACTGTCTGGCATGAAAATCTGTATACCTGTATGGAGCTGTTTTTTTTTTAGTCATACAGAAGTAAAAAGTGTTTTGCTCAAGGTTTAGAGCTTGAATTAACACACCTTATGCCACAAAGCAGAGCATTTTAGACCAACTGGTTCATGAGCTGTAGCCCATCTAAGTTGAAAATAGTTACCCTTCCAGGCAGAGTGACTCCCGTTTTCGATACACTCCCACCCCTTTCCTCCTTCATCCCTCCCCTCCCTCGTTCCCCCCTATTCAGCACTTAGTTCTGATTGGTTGGAAGGGATATACATCACAATTTGGCCGGAGCATGTTTTTCCTAGGTTTTAATTGAGCCCCTCAATCAATCACATTCGATATCTTGCGTAATCCTGAAAAAGGATCAATCGATCCGGTAGCACTTTAGGGGTTAACATCATTTGTTATAATAATTTCCAAGTCGTTTTCATGATTGACATTATCTAGTTGATTGTTAATCATGGTGTAACTGGCTTTTTCATTTCTATTTCCAATGTTTAGCACTTTGCATTTACTAATATTAAAGTCCGCCTGCCAGGTTTGGGACCAATTAAACAGTCGTTTGAGGTCACTCTGTATTGCCTGCCTCTGTAAAGATGTGTCTGATCTGTTACCAATTGTAGTATCATCAGCAAATCCTGGTTATTTTACAATTTAAACCCTTATCTATATCATTTATGTATATTAAAAACAGAACAAGACCCAGTACAGAGCCCTGTGGCACACCATTGGTAACATCTTTCCAGTCTGATTACCATTTATTATGACCCTCTGTTTACATTCCGTAAGACAATTATCAATCCACCCAAACACATTCCCTCTGAACCCATGTGCATTCAATTTCTGAAGTAATCTTTTATGGGGAACTTTCTCAAATGCTTTTAGAAAACTGACATGTACAATGTCAACAGATCTGGTCTCATCACATATATTGAACGTATCATAGAAGAAATCCAAGAGATTCGTGAAGCAAGAGTGATTGTTTCGAAAACCATGTTGTGAATCTTTGATGAGCTTATTTATTTCTAAGTGCTTAACAAATTTATCTCTGAGAATAGTTTCCAACAATTTGCACACTACTGAAAAATTTACAAGTTGATAATTTCCTGGCTGTGATTTGTTGCCCTTCATGAATATCGGGGTTACATTTGCTAGTTTCCATTCATGAGGCACCTTACTGTTTCTAATTGATTTATTGAATAGGTCAGCTAATGGCTTTGATATTACATCCACTGCTTCTTTAAGAATGCGTGGAGATAGTATATCTGGCCCTGGTGTTTTACTTACTTTAAGTTTACCGATGGCAAGTCGTACGTCATTCTTGCTAACAATAATGTCGCTAATTACACTGCCCTCTTCTAAGGTAACAGGAAAAGCTGTGGTGATGGACTCTGTATGTTCAATTGTAATTACGGATGCAAAGAAAGTGTTCAGAAATTTAGCCGTCTCTGTTTCATTTTCGGTATATTCTCCATTATCTGTGACTAGTGGCCCAATGGTTGGTGATATTACCTTCTTGTTTCTGGTATAGCTGAAAATTTTTTTCGGGCTGGATTTACAGACGCATGCAGTGTAAGTTTCAAAGCTTTTCTTACTCTGCTTTCTCAATATTTTTTCTTTTTGACGAAGAGCATCATGTTTAGTTTTATTATTTTGATTCTTTGTTATGGTATAATTTTTGTGCGCAAGTTTTTAGCTGATAGGCAACACTTAATTTCCACATTCCACCATTTGCGTATAGCAGGCCGGCGGTTTCGCATTGGAATACATAATGCTACCGCTTTACCGAGAGTATCCGAATAATTCCCATGCTTCATTAATATCCACTGTTTGAACAGTGGGGTCCAAGTCACTAGAACCAATTATTTCCTTTAATCTTTGAAAGTCCGCTCTCTTGCACTCAGGCACTTTCTCACAACTAGCCCTGACATTGTCGTTACTGAAACTGATGTTGAATGTGACCATGTGATGGTCACTAGTACCAAACTCTTCCCCTACGATAACATTATTTACCAAGTTTTCCGATGTGGCCAAAATAAGGTCTAATATGCTAACTCCTCGTGTTGGGCAGTCTACGAACTGATGCAATGAAATTTCTTGCAAGTTAGTGTACAGGTCCAACCCTGTGTGTGACAACAAAGTCTCTATCCATTTGGAAACTGGTAAATTAAAATCACCAAAGATTACAGTATTATGGGTGCTACATATTTCAGCAATTTGGTTGTAAATATTACTACCTGTGTTACTGGTCTGTGCTGATGGATGATAAATCAATCCAAGTAGGCCTACTGTTTTGCCATGGGATGTATTTCTAAGGTGAAGATAAATACTATCAACGTTATCAATAGAGGGCTTATGAATTACGACTGGATGAAGTCCTACTTTAATATAATACAGTACAATGCCCGCCACTCTATTATTTCACTCACTACTAAAAATACTGTACTCTGCTAAAGAAATCTCATTGTTTCGTGTTGAGCCATGATTCTGTTATGCCTATTACATCAGAATTTTCAGCTAGAATGTAAGCTTTTCAATCAGAAAATTAATTTGGCAAACTATGTGCATTCACAAGAAGAGCTGTACTATGCTTCCCTCCATTTGTCTGTTTATGATTCATGACATCTACATCGACTCGCCTATAGGCCTCGTATGATAGGTGCTTTTTTGCCAGAATAAAAAACAGTGCATCATCCAATAAACGACCAAGACAAGCAGAGCCAACTGGATTTAAGTGCAGACTATCATGTGCAAACAGAGCCCACTGCTTATAGGAATGATTCCAGGTGTCTACAGACTCAGTACCCTCTTGTAAGCAAAGTAACTTAATATGATTATTTAAGCTAAAAGCCTTGCTGTAAAAGACACTGCTTGCTGCAATCCTGGAGAGAACACATGAAATCAGATTTTTTTTTTTTTTTCTTGTAATGCTGCAGCATCAACTTGAACTTGTTCAGGAGCTCTTCAGACGAGGTTTGCAGTACATTGTTGTAATTATTTGTACCTTCCAAAACAGTGTCCACAGCCTCAGTTACATCATCGAGTCCAGCACCTGGAATGCAATATCGCTTTCTTTTAGTTGGTGCTCTGCCACAGAACTCCAGGACTGTTCACGGATGATTGAGTCCCCCACCAGTCGAGCCTCATGAGTTTCTTCATCAGCATCAGCCAATAACTAGAATCTATTGTAGGTGGTGACTGGTAAAATGCGTCGCATCCTTGACACTCTCGCACCATTTCGCACTACCTGGAAATTATTCTGTTACGATGAGGGTTGATTAGTTTCAGTGGCAGGAGGAGGGACAATGTCAGTGTTGCCTTGGGCAACAGCAGTCCTCGACCTAGGGATGTTGCTCCCCTCCACATTGTTTCCAATGTTGCTTGCAACAAACTCCCCCAACATATCAATCCTGCAAGTCAAAATATTGATTTTGTTAGTAGCTTCAGACAGCTTTTCCCCAAGATCACAGCAGAGTTTGCTGATCATTCAAACAAAAGAGCGTCGGTGAAGAGGAATCCAGTGAAGCTACTGGAGCAGGCTGAGCACATAATGTTCCAGGACATTTTGATTGCTGTTGTTCTAAAGAACAGAGTTTTAATTGAATGCTGTCACGGGAAAATGTGTTATCACCTGGAATGAAGGTGCTAAGGATTTGATACTATCTGGAATACATGGGCACGGAAATAAAACACTAAATGAAGCAGTGCCTGTAAACAGGGAGAAAAAATAAATTTATCTGTAACTGAGAAAAAAAAAAAAAAGTGTTATCTGTACACAAATACAAGGACATGTATGGTGAACCTTTTGAAACAAATTAACAGGGAGTTACATTGCAGCAATGGTGATTTAAATGTTGAGATGCTAATTGTCTTTTCGAGTGAAGTAAGGTAAGAGGGGGGATCTACCTGCTAAGTATTCTAACTTACCATGAGATGAAAAAGAGAGAAGAAAAAGTTAACCAAGTAGCCTAAATAATGGTAGGCTAGTGGTGGGAAATGCAATCAAAACTCTAATCATTAAATAACTGTAAACATGGGATATAAACTGTTTTCACTGTTGGAAACAATGCAAAATCTAAGTGAACACTACTCACTTACACACTAAATACACCAAGTATAAAATACCAGACTGCAGTTGTTTACATCTACCAACACAATGGCACCAACCACAGTCACAGATGATTGCCACAAACTGCTTAGATTGTCACAAAAATCGTTCTCACACTACTGTTAACACACAACAATTACACTGAACTGCTGTATCACTCCAAAATAAAGCTCAGTTCTAACAAAGACATGTCAAAACATCGCAAAATTGCACTCAGCCTAGAACATCAGCTCAAACAAGAAATAAAAACAAAACGAAGTTGCATTCAGTTCCGAACGGTTATACTGGGTATAAACTGTTCTTACTGGCGAAACAACATACAGTTAACACTCACGCAATCATAGCTCTAAATTTACACAGGGTAATACTCGTCACTTCAACGAGAACAATAACCACCCACCGTAGTCACAGTATTTGGCCCAAACATAGATAAACAAACACAAGCCTGGACAAAGCTTTTGACACTTATAACACACAGGAAAACTCTAGCATACTCTGTACTTCACGCCTTACACTGGAATAGTACTTCCAAGACACTTTTAAACACACATGCACTATTAGCACACGGAATAATCACTCAAATTCACTCAAATCTTGTAGTAGTAGTAGTAGTTGTTGTTCCCTAGGCAGTCTGGCCGAACAGCCCCGAGTCCCTTAGGAAGGCCATGGCCGAGACCGGGCTTTCCCACAGAGCTCTCAAAGAGTGTATGTTGTGTTGTTGGCGTAGGTGATTGTGTGCAATGCAGTCTTCAATAATGTGCTTAATAGTATGGGGTGCTGTGTTGCATCCTGGACAGGCATCAGCGACGGAGTCATCCAGCCTCTTCTGGTAGCTTAAGAGGGCTGGATGGTGCCCACATCTCATCCTGGCCAGGTGGACCCTGTCCTCATGAGGAAGATAGGATTCAGAAGGGTGGATGTCAGGAGGCAGTGCATGCAGCTGTGTGTTGTCTTTAAGTGACTGAATGGAGCAGCGAGTGATCTGAGTGTGGATATCCTTCTGGAAGCTGGTCTGAGGTGGGCGAGGGGGGAGAGATGACAGTATTTGTGTATGATATCGTGTGCTGGGTGTTGTTTTGATGTTCCTTGGTGTGGGTGGGTGTGCTGCCATGTGGTGTAGTGGATGTTGTGGGTTTGTGGAGGCTGCAGCAAGAAACTGGGTGCCTCTTATGTCTAGGTGATCCTTGACTTTGAGGACTTTGGTTTCTTGATGTAGGTGGTCTGTGGGTGTAGTAGCTGTGCAGCTTGTGATTATTTTTAAGGCCTTGTTCTGTATGGTCTGTAGAGTGTTGTAGTGTTTTGGTTAGGTTAGAAGCCCAGGCAGGGCTTGCATAATTCATCACTGAACGTATGTACTGTTTGTATACTGTGGTGGTAGTTTCTTTGTTGTGTCCGAATGTTGTATGGGCAAGTGAACTCAAAGCATTGAGTCTTGGTGTAATTTTATTTTTAATGTTTGTGATGTGTTGTTTAAATGACACTGATGTATTGTATGTTACACCAAGGAGTTTGTGTGTGTGTGTGTGTGTGTGTGTGTGTGTGTGTGTGTGTGACAGGGGAGTGTTGTTTATGGTGAGGTGTGGGATGTGACTGTGTTCTGTTGTCCAGTTTGTGAGAAGAGTCACTGTAGATTTGGCTGGGGCTATTTTGAGCCTGTTTGTTTGTGAGCCATTCGTGTAGTGTGTTGAGGTAAGGTTGAATGATGTGTGCAACTGTGTATGCGTTTTGGTGCGTGCATGTAAGTGTTATATCATCTGCATGGGAAGCTATGTGTATCTGTGGTGTGTGGGGTGTGGATATGTCGTGCATGTATAGGTTAAAGAGTGTAGGGGACAAAACAGATCCTTGGGGGACGCCTTTTGTGAAGTTTCTGATTTTAGAAGACTGACCGGCAAATGTTACGTGTGCACATCTGCCTGCTAAGTAGTTTGCCAGCCATCTTTTTGTGTTATTGTGCATGTTTGTGTTGAGTATTTTGTTTGTGAGGTTGTGGCGGGGGATGGCATCAAAAGCTTTGCTAATGTCTAGTGTGATTAGGAGTGTTCTGTGTGGTGGCCTAGCTGAATTCATGCCATCGAAAACTCTCTGTGTAAGGTCTGTAAGAAGGGTGTTTGTGGAGTGCAGTGGCCTAAAACCATGTTGTGACTAGGGGAATGTGAGGTGTGACTAGTTGTAGTACCAGTCGTTCAGTGACTTTAGAGGGGGTGCAGAGGTGTGTGATGGGGCGATGTGAGGAGAGTAACGTGGGGTCTTTGTTGGGTTTAGTGATAGTGATGATAGTGCCATGCTTCCATGTAAAAACTGGTGGATAAGAATGGATACGACCTTCAGCAGTGGGGACAACAGAGCGAATGAGCGGAGGCAATGGAGTAAATGTGCTGTTGGGCATGTGGGTGACTGTAAATAGGGGGGGAATTTTGTACCAGTACTGTTATGCTTTATAATTTATTAGTTATGAAATAAGTGCAATGCTGATCCGTGACACTGAACGTGTATATAATTATAGTTAGCCTAGCACCTAGTGAAAGGGAAAGAAAATCGCTTTCTTGTGTAGTACTTTTGTATATTTTGTGGCATTTGGTAGTATTATAGAAAGTATGTGATATGCTCTGTGTATATGATATCCAGTGCATGTAGAATAAGTGTTGCAGAACACAAGTTTTAAGGTAAGTATAAGTCCTAGGCCAAAAGAAGATGCCTAAGAATAAGTGCTGTACAAGTGTCTACCTCATGATTTTTCAGAATTTTGGGAATACTGTCACCTGCATAAGACATACCAATGGAAAATGAAAGCGCGAAGTGTAAGTTGGTTGAGAATTATGGGAAAATAAGTATTTTTTGGCACTTTTTATTGCATTTGTGAGAGTTCTCCCGCACACCAACAGGGCAAAGTGTCAGTCCGTTAAAGCTGGAAAATCAAAGATTAGCCACATGTACAGAGTGATGACTCAAAATAATAGCTATGAGTAGAGAAGTGTTGAAGATTTTGTATGAAGGTAACTAGTGCTGGACAGCATTGCAAACACTCCTCAGTGCTCACTCAGTCAGTACCAAAGGCTGGCCAGCCCACGCACCACGGGACCAAAGTCGTGGCCAGGAGCGCCATCTTGGATGCAGCTCCGTTATCCACGAAAGTTACACATCTTCAGCAGCTCCCTACTCGTCAACGGAACCACCTACAGAACTGGGGATGATTTCATTTGCAATATGGAGAGTTGTTGAGAAATATGATTATTAATTCATTTCCCAAACTGCTATAGTTTCCAAGATATAACAGTTAGAAATAAGGCTATTTTGTGGAATTTTTCAGTGATGAGTTCAAGCACGAGCAGATTCTAGCCCGGCGTCAATGGGTTAAGCAGCTTAGTTCTTGTAGTTAACTGGCAATAAACGACAAGTCTATGGCTCTGCATCCTTTCAGTAGCACATTTTCTTGGCAATCATAGTGTTTTAATGGTAACATCATGTAGCAGGTAGGTGGTAGCATATTACAATACTACAGCTCAACGTTATTTCCATAACACGTTTTACTGTCTAGCCTCATATTCTTGGGTTAATGTCTTCTTACAATTTAGTAACAGGCAATAGCTGAATAGCCTTTCCTTTCACTTTAAATCGGCTAGTTCCACCCATATTATAATTTTAATATACTCTTACAGCTTAGCATTCAGCACTGAGAGATGCCTATTTTAGATCAGTTAAAAGTAAATAGAGTATTAGACTAAGACGACCGCATTTTTTTTCTCCCTCAGAGAGGAGTCAGTTCCTTCTTTCTATGACATCTCCTACTGCTATGTGGGAATCATGGGAGTTCTCCTCACTATGATCATCGCTGCCACCATCTCCCTGTGTACAGGTATGAATCATCTATATAAACAGTTGTGTTGCAGGTGACTCACCCTCAGCTGAATAATAGCATCTGGCATTAGCGAGAATAGAATACTATAGTTTTCATGAATATGCGAGGGTTAAGGTGACAGTTGTAACACCACCACGTTCCCATGTTCACAGTCAGCAGAATAATATTGTTTGTGGATATATGCAATAATAGTTGTTCTGAATATGAAAGTCCTATTAGTACAAAATGGAAACAAAGGAACAAAAGAAAACTTAGCTTTAGTGATCTGTTAATTCTCTACAGGCCATTATATTGTACAACAGCCTACAACTAAGATGTCGGTATTAATATTTCATTTCAAGTACTAATGTTTTTGCAGCTACTTACAGATATTTTTAACTCAGGAGGCCTTACGAACCAGAGCGAATACACGTAGACCTCTTTATATCTCTCAGTACAAGAAAACTCCCCTTCCCCCCAAAAAATGTTATTTGTACGTTGCACCAATGGAAATAAATAAAAAAAAGGCATCATTGGGATGACGATTTAATTCTTTCATTAGAATAATACGAGTTTTTAGTTTACCCCTGTCTTCTACTTATTTATGGGAATCATGGCAGCCCTCCTTAATAGATTATCTGGCAAGAGGACGCATATATTTTCAATTTCGTTCTTGATATTACCAGATAATTATTATTCAGTTTAGTAGAGAACCTTTGTGGATAACGGCTTCATGGATGCTGTACTGTATCTAATTACTCCATCTGAAATACTCTCCAGGCCTGAAGATGGCAAGAACAAAGTACGTGTAAGGTTACAATAATTATCTGCGTAAGATAACACTTATAATATTTTAAATTATTTTTTTGTATGTGTGTAAGTCCTTTCCATAAGGTTCAAATCAGGTTACACAAAGTTATTTGCCCATGTTTCCTTGCTGCTCAAAAACTTGATTTGCCAGACTCAGCTAGCTTCTAGTGGTAGTTGAGGAATGTTATATTAACGCTCACATTATTATGTTTGGGCTAGTTCCAGCCCAGATAATACACTAGAGTTCTTCCGGCAAAGGAATGGGTAAATGGTGAATGTACGAGTATGTACACTGCGAGGCCGTTATTACTCTCAAGTGAAAAAAGTTGATTGTGTTAGCCCACATCAAATACTAATTTTGACGCGGTTGTGAATAGGGTTATTTCTTCTTATACCAGCCATATTGATATTCTAGCTCCATCCAATAATTCCTCGTCGTAGGAAAAGTTACGTTTCTTTGAAGCATATCGCTACCTGTAATGACTACTGCATGTATAATTGCTGCCCCGTGACGATTTATTGTTTATTTATACTTTTATCTTGAAGGATTTAATACAGACTTCAAGGGCCCATTCACATATTGAGTTCTTTATTGGTCTTTATTGATGTCAGTAAAATTTACTGATGATAGATAAACTAAGAAATGGCGCCACCGTATTCACTAGGTGAATTCCGTCAATAATTATTGTAAATTTTCTAATACCACTGAGTCTGGAAGAGCCATACTGTGCTGAAGGCCTTAATGAAAATAATATCAGAGTCTTCAATTTCCGAAAGTCTTTCCCCATCTGGATTATAAGCTCAAGAACATGACGTCCTAAAGGTGGCAGTAATATATCATAAGAGACGTCCTTGGCCAAAAGAATTTCCCTGGTCCTGCTAATATCCAACTCTGTATGGAGTGTTTTGGGTCCCTGTTGGGCTGAACCTGCTTTAACTTCAATTTAATAATAGTACGGGGGTAATTGGAAACACAATTTCCCAGTACCCAAGAGATTCCGGGTTCGATATCCAGGCTGCCCATGAGACAACTTTATTTCAGCCTGCGCATAAAACTAAAACGAAAACCTGGACGCATAAAATTACACTTGTTTGTAGGAGACGGGTTGTTTACTGGGTGCTGGTTAATAATGCTGTCCCTGCCCGTCTGTCTCTTCCTCCATCTGTCAGTCTCCACCCTATTTGACTGCCTGTGTTTCATCCTCATCTGTGTGTGTGTGTGTGTGTGTGTGTGTAATTCACCGAGTCGGTCAGGATCACTTGATGGTCATGATCGTCAGCATTTTACCCTCCCAGAAGGGAGCTGAGAGCTCATATAGTCCGATCTAAGGGCAAGGCTGTGACCTTCACACACCCATCCCCTTGCTCAAGGGGGACAGTAACCACCCACTTTGTCAGTGAAACCTTTCGCAACCTGAGCGAAGCGCGAACTCCCGTCTACCAGATGGCAAGCGAGAACGTTACTACTGCGCCAGCGAGCGGTGTGTGTGTGTGTGTGTGTGTGTGTGTGTGTCCCCTCTCTCTTTCTCTAGATAGATAGATAGATAGATAGATAGACAGATTAGATAGATAGATAGACAGATAGATTTAGATATAGATATACTGTATATATGAGCCACATTATTTTTTTGCTTTTTTGTTTGACCTTCAATCACTCTCAAGCCAAGGGCCAGAGACCTCAAGACCCATATTTATTCTGAATCAGGGTGACTCAAGGATGGTTTTAGAGGGGTCAATTTTCAGGTATGGGTCATTTAAGGTCACTAATAGTGTTTGCCGTTTTTTTGGTCCGGGCAACGCCGGGTACCCCGGCAGCTCAATTTTTGGCATGCAGACTCACATGGCCTCCAGTTCAGACACAAACTATGTGAAGTTGATCTCCGAGGTCAATTGGGGTCACCTGTTGGAGGTCATTTGAAGTCACTGGTAATACACACTTGAACAACTGGACCTGACAGCCCAATTTTTGGAATGGAGACTCATGTATCTCTAGTTTGGACATAAGCTATGTGAAGCTGACCTCCGAGGTCATTTGAGGTGACCAGTCAGTGGTCATTTCAGGTCACCATTCAATACAACCTCGAGCAACTGAACCCAGCAGCCCAATTTTTGGCATGGAGACTCACATGACCTCCAGTCCAGACATAAACAACGTGAGGTCGACCTCCAAGGTCATTTAAGATCACGGGTAATAGTAAACAAGTGTGCACAAATACTGTGCGTTAGTATGCGAAACCTGAAATGGGAAGTTCTTGGACCTCTTATTATCCCTCTTCAAAAGCATAAGAGGTACGTGGTCTTTATGGAGTAGAAAGAAAGATTGAACTAGACCAGATAGGAGTAGAGTGTTTGCCTCTTTAGCCAGGCAACACCGGGAACTCCTGCTAGTATATATATATATATATATATATATATATATATATATATATATATATATATACATACAGTAGGCTTGCACAGTGCACGAGAGTATGGGCGGTCCACTACCTCGCGCACTGGGAATTCGTGCACTGAGAATACATAATCTTATGGGAAAAATTACATATGGGCGGTACCCCCTAATACCTGGATATTTTTTGGCCCTTAGAGACACAAAAAAGGTCAAATTTTTCAGACATTGTACTACAGATATAGCTGCAATAACAAAAATATGGGCAGTCACCTTAACAACAGTAGACAACAGGCCTGATAGACTTAAACAACAGGGGTTCTGAGGCGCGGCAACGCACTTACAGTGCCCCCGCCACCACCCCGGCCGCACCACACTTGTTTAACGGTTGCCAATGTTGTATTATTCCAGGCTTTGACGAAGAAATTTACGGCCTGTTGAATGTTACATTTCTTCCAGAATGCAGCAACAGTCATTATGGTGGGGGTTGCAGGTATGCCAGGTGAAGCAGGTGAGTCAGGTGGGGCAGTGGAGGACGGCGGCGGGCAAGTCAGGGGAGGTGGTGAGGGGAGGATCCTCCCTCTCCTCCTCGCTACTGCTCACATTTTCGGCAATTTCCTTCATCTCTTCTTGCTTGTTTGTGTCATTCCTCATCTTGTTATGGATGTATTGGCAGTATAACAACTTGGTATTTACGAAAAAAAAACATCATTATAATAGAAACTGGGTATCTATTCTAACTTACTGTTATGGCTGAAAACGTACTGAAGCTGTTATTGGCGATATTTTATTGTAGACTCCTCTTAAGCACCTTCCCCATGAGCCTCTAGGTCACTATTGGCGCGTTGTTTGTGGGGGGGGTCGCGTACTGATGGAAAAAGGCGTTTTTAAGCCACTTCTTGCCTCTACCTTGTGTGTTGTGGGGTAAACTCGCACATTCAAGGTTTTTCGTTATGATTTTTGGTCACTCGCGCACAATGCGATTCATGCACTGTGATGTCGCGCACTGGGCGAGGCTACTGTATATATATATATATATATATTGTTACGGAACAGAGAAAGATAATGTACACTTTAAGTGAGAATACGAAGAGTCACTACTGTCCCGTAAAGTTCCAGGTTCAAAACAAAAGAGTTAGGTAAAATTACAAGTTAAAGTTTAATGCTTAAATTAACAACAAAACATTCAGGACTCATAAGGATAATGTAATGGCAAATAAACAGGTTAAATATATGGTTAACTGCAATAGCCTCTATTAACACGAAATTAGCAAGAGTAAATTTATCTAAGTCAGCCCTGATGAAATGAGATACCAGATAATACTCAGTGAATGCCAGATAAATAATTACAGATACAAACTATTATCAAAAATGACTGACATAAAGATCCATACATGAATTACAAAAACTTCACTAAGCCTACAAATTAAACTTATGCTATACAGTACAAGAAAAAATGCAACAACAGTTATACTCAGATTACACACAGCTGCTAGATGGTTGGAGACTTCTTGAGCACTCACAATAATAATATCTGTACAGGGGAGGACAGAGATGTGAACAAAATGAGGAGCAGATCTAAGTGGCAATGATGCAGAGACTGAGCTCATTATATAGGGGCCAGGAGAGCTTGATACAACTTGTAATGAGGACGCGCAAATGAAGCCATGGGGACAAAGAGATGACAATCCCGCAAAGTATAACAGAGATGTCGACTTACTCTACTATAACGGTAGAAGGGGGGGACTGAGGCAGAACACGCTCGTGATCAAACATGCAGCAACTGTGCGTTAAAATTACACAAAGGATGATGAAATCATAGGCTATGTAACACCTCCCCACAAAGAAAAAGAAATTTACAAAGGAAATTTCTTATTACTCTAAACAATCTGTCTAAAGTCTAGATAAGCAATCTGCAATAACATTTTCTTTCCCCTTGACATGTTGTATGTCTAATGAATACTCCTGAAGAAGTAGACTCCATCTTGCCAATCTCTGATTTTTATCTTTAAACTTACTAAGGAATTTCAGTGGGTTATGATCGGTATAAATGACTATGGGGTCAAAACCAGAACACAAATAAAATGAAAAATGCTGTAAACCCAAAATCAAGGCCAAAAGCTCTTTCTCAATAGTTGAGTAGTTCTTTTGAGGTGGAGTGAACTTCTTACTGTAATAAGATACAGGATGTTCAATACCCTGATCATCCTCTTGCAGCAAAACAGCCCCAGCTCCTGTATCACTTGCATCAACAGCCATCTTAAAAGGCTTAGCAAAATTTGGAGTAGCGAGCACCGGCTGACTTAATAGAATAGCTTTAAGTTTGTTGAAAGAGGATTCACAGTTATCGGTCCAGACAAATTCAACTCCCTTTTTCAGTAGGTCTGTAAGTGGTGATACAAGAATAGAAAAGTTAAGAACAAATCTCCTGTAATAACCTACCATTCCCAAAAATCTTTGTAGCTCTTTCCTACTTTTAGGTCTGGGAAGATCACTTATAACCTGAACCTTAGCTCCTGGTGGTGCAACATGTCCATCACCAATTACATACCCAAGGTACTGAACTTTAGCTTGACCAAACTCACACTTTGATAAATTAGCTACAAGATTAGCATGAACTAAACGGTCAAGAAATTTACTGACATGGCATAGGTGATCTTTCCAGTTGTCACTGAAGATTAATACATCATCAATATAAACAACACACCCTGCCAAACCCTCTGTTACAACATTCATGAGCTTCTGAAATGTGGCTGGTGCATTCTTCATACCATACGGCATTACAGAACATGCAAAAGCCTTTCCTAGTGTTACAAAACATGAGATCTCCCTAGCACGTTCAGTCATAGGTACTTGCCAGTATCCCTTTAACAAATCAAACTTACTTATGTACCTAGCCTTTCCGATCTTGTCTATGCAATCTTCCACACGAGGGAGAGGGTAAGTGTCTGTTTTGGTTATCTGATTAACACGTCTGTAGTCGATGCAAAGCCTCTGTGACCCACCTGGCTTAGGGACTAGAGTGACAGGAGAACTCCACTCGCTCTGACAGGGCTCAATCATCTTGTGGTCCAACAGGTAGCCAAGCTCCTTCTGGATGAGAGGAACTTTCACTGGGTTCACACAGTAAGGAGGCAATTTAATTGGCTTTGCGTCTCCAACATCGACATCATGCATCAACACAGTGGTTCTTCCTGGAGTGGCACGGAACACTTGCGGGTACTCCTGCAGTAATGCCGAAAACTCCTGCCTTTCCTTGGGTGGTAGATGAGAAAGCTTAGTCTGGAGATCATTCATGATATCAGGATTCTTCCCCAAACTATCACTCAGGCTCATACTGCATGGGAGAGCTTCACTTGCAAACTCGGGTGGAACAGCTACAGTGCAGACTGGATTATTTTCGTCCCGCCTGTGATATAACTTTAGCATGTTGATGTGACATAGTTGCTTGCTCTTTCTACGATCTGGTGTGGCGATGACATAGTTGACATCACTGAGTTTCTTCTCCACGAAATAAGGGCCACTAAACTTGGCTTGAAGAGGTTGCCCATGAACTGGTAGCAGAATCAAAACCTGATCTCCTGGCTGAAAGTGGCGTAACCTGGACTTCTTGTCATACCAAGTCTTCATCTTCTCCTGAGCAGCTCCTAAATTCTCTCTCGCCAGCTGTAAAGCAGTGGACAGCCGTTCTTTGAACTTCATCACATACTCCAGCAGGTTGACGTCATCTTCCTCCGACAGCCAGCATTCCTTGAGTAGCTTAAGGGGTCCTCTTACTTCATGGCCAAACAGTAGTTCAAAAGGTGAGAAGCCCAGTGATTCATTTGGAGATTCTCTTGCAGCAAACACAACGAATGGAAAACCTTTATCCCAGTCTTTCTGATGTTCCAAACAGTATTTCTTGAGCATCGATTTGAGTGTTTGATGATATCTCTCCAACGCTCTTTGGGTCTGGGGATGGTAAGCTGAAGACGTGATCTGGGTGATGCCCAACTCTTTCAGAGACTGCTTGAAAACATTTGACATGAAATTACTTCCTCGGTCTGACTGTACCTCCTTGGGCAGACCAAACTTTGTGAAGAACCCTAGCATTTCCTTAACCACGTTCTTTGCTGAGATGTTTCTAAGTGGAATGGCTTCAGGATAACGAGTAGCCATATCAATCAGGGTCAACACATAAGAAAATCCTGAAGAAGTCTTAGGAAGAGGGCCCACAATATCCACCAACACACGGGTGAAAGGCACCTCAAAAGGAGGAATGGGAACTAGAGGTGCAACCTTTTCAGTCTGATTACACTTCCCTACAACTTGACAGGTGTGACAAGACTTACAATACCAGGAAACATCCCTGAAGATACCTGGCCAGTAGAAGTGTTTCAAAATGCGTGCCACAGTCTTCCTCACTCCAAGGTGTCCTGCCAAACTGGAATCATGAGCCACTCTAATGATATCCTGCCTACAAACACGAGGGATGACAACTTGATGTACAACCTCCCATTCACAGTCGGCTGATGCTGTTGGGGGTCTCCACTTCCTCATAAGTACTCCTGACTTTACATAATAACAAGTAGAAGCACCAGCTGACTCTTCCTCACTGCAAGCAGAGTTAGCTAGACCTTTCAACTCAGAGTCAGCAACCTGCAACTCAACCAACTCTTGACGAGACAAATTATCAACACTACGGGGTACTGCCTCATCTGGTGAGTGGTCCAAATTAGCAAGAAAAGTGTCAGCTAGGATAACATCATCATCATCATCATTATCCTCTAAATCACCAGTAACTTTAGACTTAGCCCTAGTGACAGCACATGCAGGGAACACATCAGGGACATCACAATCCTGGGACGCAGCCACTGGCTCACTAGACAACTGAGGAGCTGGACACACTTGACTTCCACCAATATCATTTCCAAGTAAGAAAGTTACACCTGACATTGGGAGTGTCTCAACCAACCCAACCATAACAGAACCATTAACAAAACCAGACTCTAAATTCACTCTGCACAGAGGAACAGAGAAGCAACTATTCCCTACACCTTGTAAGATTACAGTTTCATCAGAGGAATTAACATTAGAGCCTAGAACACTGGTCAGCATAAGGGATTGGCAAGCACCTGTATCACGATATATTTTAACTGATTTCCTGTCATTACTGTCCAGAGGACTGACAAAACCATCAGACAGGAAATTAGCACATGAACTCTTGAGAGTGTCACCCACGTTACTGCTCAAAAGAGGAGCTCCATCATGAGAATTTAAGTTACCCCTCAAAGCAGGTTCAGTTAACTCAGTTAAAGAATTCTGGGAACTCTCAAGAGTGGACACTAGACCAATTGACTGAATATTTAAAGACTCCTTTTTGTTCACATCACGCTGTCTCCTGAAACATCTCTCCGTAGTATGACCAAGCTTACTACAATAAGTACATTTACTTTTCTGAAATCTAGAGGTGAAGCTGGTATTTACTTCCTGAGAAACATCATCTTTATTCTCTTTCCTGTTACCTGTACTCTGAGTAGAGGCAACGTACTTACTCTCAGCTTTCCCTTTTTCTCTAGAATATCTCTTGTGAGTGAGAACATACTCATCAGCTAAAACTGCAGCATCAGACAAATTATCTATTCTTTTCTCATCAAGATATAGGCTTACATCTTTATAAATACACCTTTTGAAGTCCTCCAGCAAAATCATCTGCTTAAATTTGTCAAAATCAGAATCCACATTCTTAGAATTTAACCACTGCTCCAACAAATCTTCTTTTATTTTTGCATACTCAACATGGGATTGCTTATCTTGCTTGTAAGTTGTCCAAAATTTTACTCTATAGGCTTCAGGAACAAGCTCATAGGCCTTAAGAATCAAGCTCTTAACTACATCATAATTATCACATTGATCCTGAGGCAAAGATGCATAAGTTACTTGAGCTTTACCGGTGAGAACAGTTTGAAGGAGTACTGGCCAATACTCCTTAGGCCAATTAAAACCTGTAGCTACCCTCTCAAACAACTGAAAATACTTTGTTAAATCAGATTCATTAAAAGGAGGGACAAGTTTAACATTTTTAGCCACATCAAAATCATCAGAGCTAGATGATCCAGTTCCACCTTGTTTCATGCGATACTCATGGTCTGCCTGAATCCTAGCAAGTTCAACTTGTGCGTGAAACTCAGCCTCCTTAACATCAGCCTCCTTAGCACGTGCTTGAAATTCAGCTTCCTTCACACGAGCCTCCTGCAGGGCTAGCTGTAACTTAGCTAATTCAATCTGCGTTTGCTCATTTGGAGGAGTTACATTAAACAAGCTTTTATTAATCATGCCAACAATTTGATCTTTAGAATGATGAGAGTGAACTGCAATTCCCAATTGTTGAGCAACAAGCTTAAGTTCATTCTTTGTTCTGTTTTCTATATCACACACTGTTTGCACATTTGACAAAAAAAATCTTTGGCTTCATCAAGTGTAGAAATAGTAGCCATCATGAATATATCACAGTCACAAAATATCAAACAATATCCTTATGATAATATCCTGAATATCCTGGCGAGGTCGCCAAATTTATGTTACGGAACAGAGAAAGATAATGTACACTTTAAGTGAGAATACGAAGAGTCACTACTGTCCCGTAAAGTTCCAGGTTCAAAACAAAAGAGTTAGGTAAAATTATAAGTTAAAGTTTAATGCTTAAATTAACAACAAAACATTCAGGACTCATAAGGATAATGTAATGGCAAATAAACAGGTTAAATATATGGTTAACTGCAATAGCCTCTATTAACACGAAATTAGCAAGAGTAAATTTATCTAAGTCAGCCCTGATGAAATGAGATACCAGATAATACTCAGTGAATGCCAGATAAATAATTACAGATACAAACTATTATCAAAAATGACTGACATAAAGATCCATACATGAATTACAAAAACTTCACTAAGCCTACAAATTAAACTTATGCTATACAGTACAAGAAAAATGCAACAACAGTTATACTCAAATTACACACAGCTGCTAGATGGTTGGAGACTTCTTGAGCACTCACAATAATAATATCTGTACAGGGGAGGACAGAGATGTGAACAAAATGAGGAGCAGATCTAAGTGGCAATGATGCAGAGACTGAGCTCATTATATAGGGGCCAGGAGAGCTTGATACAACTTGTAATGAGGACGCGCAAATGAAGCCATGGGGACAAAGAGATGACAATCCCGCAAAGTATAACAGAGATGTCGACTTACTCTACTATAACGGTAGAAGGGGGGGACTGAGGCAGAACACGCTCGTGATCAAACATGCAGCAACTGTGCGTTAAAATTACACAAAGGATGATGAAATCATAGGCTATGTAACAATATATGTATATATATATATATATATATATATATATATATATATATATATACTGTAAATATATTTATAGCCATACGCCTTAATCCCATATGGGGTGGCCACCAACAAATCGCCTCCACGTCGCTCTGTCCCCCGCCATTTCACTCCTCTGCTCCCAGCTAACACCCTCCTCCCTCATATACCTCTCCACTCCATCCCTCCATCTCATCCTTGGCCTCCTCCTCCCTCTCTCCCCCTCCACGTCCCTCACATACACTCCCCTATATATATATATATATATATATATATATATATATATATATATATATATATATATGAATGCAACTACACACTGTACATTCCTACATTAACTCATATAAAACCATAGATATATAAGTAAGTGTAAGTGCACATAAAAATATTCACAAATATACTTACAGTATAAACACAAAAACGCCTTCGTCTGTGAGGTAAGAGCGAAACCATTTTAATCCGAAAGCACTGAAATGTCCCCTTACACCCCAAGGATGCCCAGAGAATATTGATGGCTATCTGCTAGCAAGTTTCATGCCTTTATGACAAACTGTTAGGGCTGTGGCCCTCATTTGAAGATATTCAACATGCTGCACTTGGCACGTGTCACATGCCACGTACACCGCCAGGGTGTAATGAAAACTGTCAAAAACAAATAATAAAGAACGGGGCTATCATATGGTGCAAACCACGCTTTGATTGGCCTTGCTGGGAAATAAGCTTCTCAAAGCGTTACAGTCGGGGCGGGTAAGGCCATGTTGGTTTGGGCCAGGCCAGGTTGGGCCGCTCATATGTGAGAAAATTCCACTACTTAACAAGACACTCGCGAGGGCTTCACCTTCGCTCGTAAACACAGTCTGTACATACAGAATAACATATGCATAAATACTTATACACCAATCCCGTCATGTACTTGTGTTAGATAAATTATGAGGCGAGGAAAAACACCCACAAATGAGATACATCAAATTAAGTGATCTTAACTAGGCTACATATTTTCTCTGTGTTGAAGTTACCTAACTTGTACATCCCACTGCTCAGGTTCATATTAAGAGACTGTTGTTGATGACCCTGGATTCAGTGATGTTCCTATTATTAGAAGATTTCCAAGACACGGACGAGGAGGAATTATCCCAGTCTGTACAGTGACTCACGTCTCTCATGTGTTCAAATAAGGTACTGTATGTTTGTCCTGTCCTAACACTGAATTTATGTTACTTGATATGGGCATCAAGTTCTTTTCTTGTCTAGCCCACAGAAAAATTATTGCACTCTTTGCATGGTATTTTGCAAATGCAGCCACTTAAAATATCAGATGTGTTCTTGGTCAGCTTCTATTTCACAGGACATGAATTATTGAACAGTACATTTACATTCCACCTTTTCATCAGATGAGGAACTCTGGAAAGTATCTCATTGTATGGTAAAATTAGATTCTTTTTGTCATGAAAAGGTAATGGATGGTTGTAAATTAATAAGTTTACTTTGCTTGATTATAAGATTTATCTATGAAGGCTTTGCTGGTACTTTAATTTGGCCACAATATTATAAAGTGGAGTCTCTTTTAACCGAAAATCCTTTAACCATAATATGCCATTAACCGTAAGTTTTGCTGAAACGTTCTTATATCGATTAACCACAAAAATCTGAACTCTACTCAAAAATTCACACATGGAGGGCTTGTTTCGCGCCACTATAGTCGCGGCGCGCGACTCTGAGGTTGTTATTATCGTGCCCTGGCAACCTATCATTCAAAAGTGCGTCTGATTCCGTGTATAACATGAGATGCATGTGATTCGTGTATAATACTGTATGTTTGTGTATAATAATATTCGTGTATAATATGTTCGTGCATAATAATATGATTCGTGAAAAATATGATACGAAATCGGATGCACTTTTGAATGGTAGGTTGCCAGGGTACGATAATGACAACCTCAGAGTCGTGCGCCGCTACTATAGTGTTAGGTTACGGTTGCTCCGCTAGTCTCTAGAGCGAACGTTGTTTGCGCCAGCCCCCATCCACCACCTCGCAAGATTTGGATAATGTGGGAGATGATGTGGATGATGTGGAAATGATGGAATAAGGAAACAGAAAATATGAAAAAACAATTAGGTTTAAGACTTTACTTGTTCGAATTGCTTACAGAGAATTATGTAATTGTTTTGGTGAAGGTTTACTCAAGTTTATTTGAGTGAAGAGTTATTTAAGTTGACAGTTCCTATTACAGATACAAAAATGCAGTCACATATGTAGTTACTACAGTGTATTAAGTGTTTTGGTGATGATTGAGTGGCTTCTAGGGTGCTGGTGGTGGTGGTGGTGGGCTAGACGTTGCCAGAAATGAGTGATAGGTGAGTACAATACTGCTCCCTTGTATCCTACATAATTTTACATTATCTTTTATCCGAAAAAATCGATTAAACGAAACTTTGAAAGTCCCATGATTTTCAGGTAAAAGAGACTCCACTGTAGGTATTTTAATTTTCCAAATCCATGAATATTCAGGGCTGCAAATACAAAGAGCTCTTAGGAACAGATAAAATAACTGAAAATTGGACTTTATCCTGATGAGCAGAGTAAATATAATTATATGAACAAACATTAGCGGCCACTGATAAGGAAATTGAAAATATCTATAGGATAATGCTGGATAAAGTTGCAATATTACCGGTACTTTGGATGTCCTCCTGTTCACGCATCGGGATATAAATCCCAGGACGCTTTTTGCTTTATTTCTCGTATTAATACACCGCTGCCTTGGTTTGAGATAATTACTAACCATGACTCCTAGATCTCTCTCACATTCCGATATAAGAATATCTTTATTATGTAGGTTATATTTAGCATCTGATTGTTATCCCCTTGTTAAGCACTTTACATTTTTCCACATTATATTCCATTTGCCACTCTTGAGACCATTTGTAAAGTATATTGAATTCTTCTGTAGATTAAGACAGACCTTAGGTGAGTTAATTATACACCCAATTTTTGTGTCACCGGGAAATTTACTGATAATGCCAGTGATTCCTAAATATAGATTATTTATATATATTATAAATAATAAGGGACCCCAACCTTAGTTCTGCTCTCATCTCTTCAGTCAGGATTATGTCCATTTTAAGATAACACCGTCTATACCATGTGCTCGAACCTTCCTACCTCACCTTTCGTTTGGGACCCTATCAAAAGCTTTAAAGCTTTACTAAAGGCCAGATAAATAATATTGAAAGCTTTATCGTTATTTACCGCCTCACAGACCTCTGAGAAGAATGATAACATGTTTGTGAGGTTGGATCGTCCTTGCATGAATCTGTGCTGACGTTCATTTATGAGATTAAGTCTCCAAATCTTTCATAATTTTATATGCTAAAATATTTACCGTTTTTTCCACTGTTGATGTTAGACTTATAAGACGATAATTCGACGCAGCTGATTAATTATCAACGTTTCAAAAAATGGAGCTCCCTATCCATCAGTCCTCGGGACTAGCCCCTTTTCTGTACTTTTTCTATGCTTCAGTAACACTGAGAGTAGGCCAGCACGCTCCCCAAAACACGTTCCACTAACTGTCGACACCAAACTACATGCACATTACACACCAAACTTTCTAATAAACATTTTCTTAAAAATGATACCACAACACGAAGCCTCAGGGTCCATAGAGTACGGGATCATAAAAGCCCCACCATTTGTTCTTCTCCCAGTGACGACCAAGTGAGATGCATGGAACCACTGACTGACTCACTTCTTCATTTCTGCAGCATTGGTGGACTTTCCTCTAAACTTTCAGTTGAGCACCACCTCTTCTTCTCTAATCCTCCCCTACTCTTCGTCACTGAGACTCAACTGTCTGAGGCAAAATAGCAAACGCTTCTCTGTATCCTCCTACTTTTTCTATACTTTCAAAGCTGTATCTTCTTACTTTTTCTATACTTACTTCAAAGCCAAAGGTGGCTATTGTGTATATGTATGCAACAACCTACCTTGTTCTCGTGTTCATGAACTTGAATCTTCTGAATTCTGAACTCTCTGGCTTCGGCTATCCTGTCATTCTTTGTCTAAACATATCTGTGTTGTTTACTTATCCCCTAATTCTACAGTGAAAGATTATTCGACTACCTTACTTCTAAGATGAAACATCCTATTAATTCCTACTTTCATTGAAATCACTGTTCTCGGGGATTTCAATGTTCAACACAAGCTTTGGATCTCTTCTCCTTTCACTGATCTACCTGGTTGACAAGACTACACCTTTTCTATCTTTAATTGCCTACTGTACAGCAGCATGTTCAGTGCCCTACCCATATCCTTGACTACTGTGGAGAGAATTCCAATATACTTGACCTCTCCCTTACAACTATTTCTGCTTATGCTATTAATCCTTGTTCTGACTTGGGCTCCTCTTTACCTTAACCTGTCCTATCACTCCAGCAAGGCCTGTAGACCCTACCATGAAGCATCAGTTGTGGTACTTTTGGAGCTGCTTCCTGGGAGGCTTTCAGGCAGTTCTTTGAATATTCCCGGAATGATTATTGTTTCCATGGCCGAGAGCCATCTGAGTGAGCCTGGCGCACTATAAAGGCTATGCTCTCGGTCATGGAAGCATACATTCCTTTCTTATATCCTATGACTAATGCAAAAAAAAAAAAAAAAATAGCTTAATCATACTTGTTTTAATGATTTCCACAACAAGGAGAAGGCCTACAAAAGGTACCGGAGCCAACCCACCCCTGAATCTCTTCTCTTTTATATTTATGGCCAGAATCGTACTAAGTCTGTTCTTCACTTAACTAAAAATAATGTCTTTCGTACTAAGTGCCCTGAGCTCTCCAACTCAAATTATCTTCGTTCCTTCTGGCACCTTGTCAAAAACATTTCTAACAACTTTACCTCATCATCCTTCCTTCCTCTTTTCTACTTTGATGGCTCTGGAGCTATTTCATCTACTGATAAAACAGAAATCTTCTCTCAGACTTTCTCCTCCAAATACACCTTAGATGATTTTAGCACTGGTCCTCCATCACTTCCCCCCTCTGACTTCCTCAAGGCTGACATTAAAATTTCTTCACCTAATGTATTGTCTGCCATCACTGGCCTCAATACTAAGAAGGCATATGGGCCTAATGGAGTCCCTCCTGTTGACCTTAAGACACTGTGCTTTCATGCTGCCTTTGTAACCTCTTTTGCCTTTGTCAACTTGTGCCTTTTCTTCTTGCTGAAAGTTTGGTATCATTCAGCCTGTCCCAAAGAAGGGTGATCATTCCCATCCCTCTAACTATCGCCCAATTGCTCTAACATCTTGTGTTTCAAAACTTTTTGAGTAAGGTCTTAACAAACAATTTTAATGCATCTTTCCTATCACAACATGCTTTCTGACTGTGAGTTTGGGTTCCTCCAGGGACACTTAACTGACGATCTTCTCACCTACCTTTAAGACCCCTGGTCATCTGCCCCTCAGTACTTTGGCAAAATCTTTGC
>NC_136988.1:6470027-6550027 GCF_032717465.1 Coenobita brevimanus | reverse complement strand
TGCAGTCACATTCCACTTGCCTGCATACCTCCATCATGGATATACATATGCAAAAAATATTCCTCTGTCTGGACCCTCGAGTGACCACCGGCAACCGCTGACTTCAACACCAGTGAAGTCAAAAGGCCCTAACAGGAAAGATGTTAGTGATAGTGCAATAGGGAGGGAGTTGGATATACCATTATCGCCAACAGTGAGTGGGGATGTGACTCCTCTGAGAAAAGTTACATCGTCATGCTGAGTGTGGAGATGTTTGCTTCAGATGAGGAGAATGACCGTGAATTCTCCACTGAGTGGTGATCTCTTCCCTCTGCACGATCATCAGCTGTTTCTGCTGATCAAGGGTCGGGTGTTGTTGATGATCCTGCAGAGGGTGATATACATTCAGTGGATAAGATGGAAGGGGAGGTAGGGAGTGAAGAATGAAAGGAGATGGAACATGGCGGGAGGAGAAAATGCCACAGGCTGAGCCACCATGTACCAGACTGACATACAGTGGAATTTTCCACCCATCCTACATCATCACAACACTCACACTCACAACCTGCGTCAGTTCCTACATCACCATGTGCCTCACCATGCCAGCCTGCCTCATTACATGCCTCGACACGCCAGTCTGCCTCACCACATGCCTCACCATGGCAGCCTGCCTCACAACATGGCTCACCATGCCAGCCTGCCTCACCACGTGGCTCACCATGCCAGCCTGCCTCACCACGTGGCTTGCCACGCCAGCCTGCCTCACCATATGGCTCGCCATGCTGGCCTGCCTCACCACATGTCTTATTACCACTTCCTAGCACACTGGGCTATGTTGGTGCAGGTGCACGCCGGCAGGCACATGCCCGCTGATGCATATCACCATCGCCTTCACCATCACGATCACATCACCAGCATCATCACCTGCCTTATCTAGTGGTTAGTTGGTGGACTCGTCACCACGCCGCCATGCTAGAGGCTGCAGCAGGGCATGGGGCAGGCCACGTGCACGGCAGACAAGGCAGGAACCTAGGATTGGTAGGTATGAAACGTTTGCCTGGGAGGAAGGGATGAGGTTTCAGCCCAAGGTACCTGTGTTTGATGACACAAACACAGGTATGCAGCCAGAATTCCCCTGTAATCAATCGTCTTCTGCAGTGGACTTCTTCCTTGATTTTTTTCACTACAGCAGTGATGAAGTTCATTGTGAAAGAAGTGAATAGTTTCTGGGAATTCTGCTGCAATTGGGCTGAAACCTCGCACCTGAGATGGAGTGCAAAAATGAAAGAATGGAGTGCGATGGATGTTGCAAAATGTATGTTTGGCTAGCACTGACTATGCTGATGCCTCATGTTAGGAAACATAATATACACAATTATTGGCTAGTGGATGATATTGCTGCAATGCCAGTATTTGGTAAGTATATGCCACATGACCGTTATCTTGACATCCCGAGGTACCTGCATTTTTCCACGAATATGGACCCAAATCCAAATGATAGGCTGTGGAAAATTTGCTTAATTCTGTAGATGATGAAGGAAAAATTGTGATCTTTTTCTAGGCCATTCCAAAAGGTCGTTGCCGACGAGTCGCTTGTTTTGTTCAGGGGATGTCTTGCCTTCACTCAGTACATTCCCTCAAAGAGACATCTTTTTGGAATAAAGCTTTTTGTATGGTGTGATTGCAAGACTAGATACATGCTGGATTTCATTGTGCCTACAGCGAGTGATGTGGTGTTGTTGAAGGACGATCCCCATGGCTTCTCTGGCTCAATTGTCAAGAAGCTGATGGACAGGTACTTCGGTGGCAACCATATCCTGTACACTGATAATCATTACATGGCACCAAGTCTTGCAAAGTACCTGCAAAAACACAAAATTGGATCGCGTGACACTGTCCGTGCAAAGAGAAAGCACTGGCCATCCATTCCCAAAGGCACCATGAAGGGGGAGTGCAGGACCTTGAATCTAGGTAAACTCCTAGCAAGTCACTGATACGATAAAAGAAACGTGAATGTCCTCCCTATGGTCCATGATAGTAGGTTGATTGACACAGGCAAGGTCGATAGGAGAACGAGGCAGCCAGTCTTCAAGCCTGGTGCTGTTATCGACTTTATCGTGAATATGAGACTTGTCAGTAAATCTGATATTCAGACTGGCACCACCAACTGTTTGAGGAGGTGTTGTACAGTAAGTGGTATAAGAAGGCATTCCCACATGCACTGGACATCTGTGTACTGAATGTCTTCATTCTTTACAACGATGTTACACAGACCAGCACATCCCTCAGATATGTCGAGAAGGATGTAATTTACTGCCTTCTGGAGAGAGATGAACAGGTAAAGCCTTCTGTGAAATGCAGGCACAGTGTGCGGCAACTTGCTGACCTCCTGCAGTGCAGGGAGTACCTTAACAGGCATTTCATGAAAATACTGCCTCCAACACCTGCAGACAAAGAAGCCTTCTGGCATTGCTATGTTTGCGCAAATTCATCGCTCCGACCACAGTATCATCGTATGACAAAGTGGTAGTGCGCTGAATGTGAGATGGCACAGTGCACTAACTGTTACTTCGATTTCCGCTCAAAAACCGAGTGATAGGAGCCTGGGAATCATGCATAGGTTAGTTTTGTAAATACTGGTATGTTGTTTTTTGTGTAAACAGAAAAAGTGATTCCACCGCTGAGCAAATATTTAGGTGAATAATGGAAGCAGAAGGTTTGTTTCATGATAAAGTCATTGCCTTATTTTATTTTGAAAATAATAGTTTGTACATATTTCTTATAATGGAAAAGTACAAATCACAGGAAAGAGAAAGTCATAGTGGTATTTCTGATTATAGGCAGTACGGAAATAACTACCGGTACTTTGTTCACAATATATATATATATATATATATATATATATATATATATATATATATATATATACCTAGGCTGCTTCCTCCAAGGAAAGGGAGGTAGCCGAGACAGGACGACTCACTCTCCATTTACTCATCCATTCAAACATATATATATAACTTTTTTGTATTTTTTTGTAGTAGTACTTGCAGTAGTTGTATTGGTGGTAGTTGGTTCTAGCAGGGGTAGCTATAGAATTAGTAGTAGTTGAAGTAGTTGTAGTAGTAGTAATAATAGTATTATTTCTAGTAGTTGTAATACCCAGACTTCTACTCGCTAAGTGGCACTAGAATCGATTGACAATGCAAACCAAACATACATTCCGTCGGTGTGTGTGTGTGTGTGTGTGAGAGAGAGAGAGAGAGAGAGAGAGAGAGAGAGTCTGTCTGTCTGTCAGTCTGTAAGGCTGGGTGGTGGGGTGGAGGTGAGTGGACAGCCTGCCTTCAAGGTCGTTGCTATGGTTACCGGCCTGCCAGCACCAAGTACAACCGATTATGGAAAAATATTCACGTAAACAGTGTTTGTAATGGATTTTGGTCGTCTGGAAGTGTTATTGAAGTATTATTATTGTGGAGGGCTAGTGAAAGCCTTTTTTGTGTCACCGAACCTCCGCCACACATACGGTCACTGGCCAAAAAACAAAAAAAATTGCCCTTATTCCCCACTCACTCACTCTCCCTACACTCACTTCACGGACCATCTGATGCAATCAGCTTGAAGTCGAAGGATTGATGAGTAATACGAGACCTTGTTTGTTATATTTGGATAAGTATGAACTAAGATATGAAGGTTTGATATTAGACGATTTTCCTGATTTCTCTCGGGAATGGCTGGCTGGGGGGAGTGCTTACAACAACGTCTGCTGGACTGGAGGCGTTAATCCGCGTTCTGGGTTGGACACCTGCGTGTACTCGATCCTGATTGGTTGTCATTACTGGGGTATGGCCCGCTGTAAGCTTGAGAGGGCTTGGAGATCTTCCATTTGTATATTGAGTTTTTGGTTTATTTCTTTGATATGTAGTGCTTCTGGTAAGGAAAGGAGTCTTATATCTCCATATGTAGTTAAAAGTTATGTACTTTCTTCCAATATTTTCCTTGTAAGGGCAATTCCATGTTCATGGTTAAGGTGGTTTTTAGGTTCTTCAGCTGTAAGGTGGTAACTCAGGCATCGAAACAATTTCATGGTCGTCATGCCCACACAGGCAGAGGGGAGGTCTTCGCGGTTCCCTCGTTGATATGTAAACCTGTATACAACATACGTACTCTAAAGTACTTCTCTTCCTTTGCAGGGACTGTTCCTTAGTAGCTGGTGATTGGTCTTTTTACTCATGTAGTATATTACCATGTAAAGTCTCTTCTCGGGGTTTTGTGGATATATAATTCGTGTCAATATTTGCTTTATTATTCTTTCTTCTTCCTTGTAGCTGTTGAGAAGGTGGCTCTGTAGTAAAGGTTGATGTAATCTTCCATCTTATGGTTTCTGTCGTTATTTGCTGTCCCAGTTATCAGTTATTTTTCTCATTATTGATGAACAATGGCTTCTCTGATTAAAACATCAACCTGCAAACAATGAAAATCATCAACAGCTGGTACAAGAATAACGACAGAAACCATGAGAAGGAGGATTACATCAACCTTTATTACACAGCCACCTTCTCAACAGCCTACAAGGAAGAAGAAAGAATTATAAAGCAAATAATGACGCGAAATGTGAATCCACAAAACCCCGAAAAGAGACTTAACCTGGTAATATACTACATAAGTAAAAAGACCAGTCACCAGCTACTAAGGAACAACCCCACCATGAGTGAGACAAATATTTCAGAGTTCGCATGTTGAGTACAGGTTTACTTGTCAATTGGAGAACTATGAAGCCCTTCCCTCTGCCTATGTGGGCATGACGACCATGAAACTCCCGACATCTGAGTTACTACCAAACAAAGGGAACACCTAAAAATCACCGAGGAAGAAACATCTACCTACCAATTCTATTCAAGAGGGGTTAATGGACCTGAAATCGCGATCTAGCAAGAAATGGAAAAGGTGAATCGAACTATGGCGAAATCATACACAACCTACTAGACGAAACTAAGGCACTCCTGAGGTGTAATGAAAATATACTGAAGAATATAACACTCCACGTAATTTTTATAATTTTCCAATCACATCTCTCCACATTGACTTTGGTGTCCCCTTCTTCCTGCCCCCTTCCACGACTCATAGTATACCTTTTAATGCACATCTTTCCACATGGGGAAACCAACCCAGGGTCCCCAATGTGCACTTTCTCTTTCATTGGGTATAAATATCTCCCTCGCAGGTCCCACTCATCCAAGGAAGATTGAGGGTGGACTGGTGAACCCGACGTGTGAGCGGCTGTACCGACGATTGTACGGACTCCTGAAGGATGGCGACTCATGTGGTAGAGACAATGGAGAGTGGGAAGGAGAAATGGAAATGGGACAACATGGAACGGAAGAGACACAAGAATTTTAATACAGGATGGATGAATCAGTAAATATGGATGCAGGAAAGAAGAAAGTAAAGATACAACACAAAAATATAAGTTGCCATCAGGAGGCGAGCTTGAGTAAAGGAGGTTGCAGGCAAGAGAAGGTACTGTAAGTTAATGACCGAAGGTAATGCAAACAGAGGTGAGAAGCAGGAGATGGAAGAAGAGTACAAGTATGTAAAGGGAGAGAAACAAGAAGCAGTTGAAATGGGAAAGAAGACAGAAGTAATGGGAAAAACATTACCGCAAGAAGAAACACCATAAACTTGGGAAAGAAGGGAAACAGGGGGAAAGAAGAGAAACATGAGATAAGATGAGATGGACTGTGAAGAGTGGGGAGGGAAGATATGGTTGTGTAATAAAAGACTGGATAAATTAGGGAGGCTACGGAAACGGAGAAAAGATACATTAAGGATGCTGAAGAAAAGCAGGGGATAGAAAAGTAACTGGGGACTGGAGAGAAGCAAGATGCAGTAGGAAATACCTGGAAAAAGATGTAAAGGAAGACATAGAGTTGTAATAAGAGACACGATGCCTGGTGATGGGATAGAACATAACAATGGGAAGAAGCAGCATGTAGGGGAGAAAAAGATCATTAGAAACGAGGAAGCATGAGACAGGGTAAATTGGTGAGATGAAGAAGAGAAAGAAGATACTTTTTTTTTTTTATGCAAGGAAGAAGGAATCAAAGGCCAGGATCCTGCCATCACTGGCCTCAATACTAACAAGGCATATGGGTCTGATGGAGTCCCTCCTGTTGTTCTCAAGAACTGTGCTTCTGCGCTTACACCCTGCGTAGGTAAACTCTTTTGCCTTCGTCTTTCAACTTGTACCTTTCCTTCTTGCTGGAAGTTTGCTTTCATTCAACCAGTCCCAAAGAAGGGTGATCATTCCTAACCCTCTAACTATCATCCAATTGCTTTAACATCCTGTATCTCAAAAGTTTTCGAGTCTATTCTTAACAGAATAATTTTAAAGCATCTTTCCTATCACACCCTTCTTTCCTATCACAGTATGGGTTCCATCAGGGACGCTCCACTGGCTATCTTCTCACCTACCTTTCAGACTCCTGGTCATCCTCCTTTCGGGACTTTGGTGAAAGCTTTGCCATTGCACTTGACATCTCAAAGGCTTTAGATCGAGTCTGACTTAAATCTATAGATTTGTACCCTTCTATCAGTGCCATCATCGATAGCTTCCTTTCTGGTCGTTCTATATCCCCTGTGATAGACGGCCATCGTTCTTCTCCCGGATCTATCAATAGTGGTGTTCCTCTGGGCTCTGTCCTATCACCAACTCTCTTCCTTTTATTTATCAATGACCTTCTGAGCTGTACCTCTAACCCTATCCACTCGTATGCTGATGATGCCTCCCTTCACCTTTCCATTTGGTTCCCGCAACGTCCATCTCAGCAGTTCTACAACAAACAAGGGAGTAGGCTGTGGCGCACCTAATGTCTGACTTGGCTCGTATCTCTGACTGGGGTAAAAATAATCTTTTGTTTTTAATGCATCAAAAACTAAGTTTTTACACCTATCAACCAACAAAATTATCCACAGGAGTACCCACTAATGTTTGATAATATCCAGCTCAATCCTGCAACATCCTTGAACATGCTTGGGGTTTCATTTACTCAGGACTTCAATCAATCAGGGTAGAAAAAACATAGGGCAAGTTGGGGTAAAAAGTAACACAGCCCTGCCAATCTTTATCTGTTGCCTAATTTTTCCAGTTTTTGATGTGGTGATAGTCCTACTTTTACTCCAAATTATGTGTATGCAGATATGCCCAACAATGATATGGTACCAGGTTATGATCAAACGAAGAAATTTTATTTTATCTTTTGCTCATTCAACTTTTTTGGCATTTTTTCTTAAAGTAATGCCATTTCAGGTGCTTTGAATGCATTGCATCATTCTGCTTTCAGGTGATCAGCGACAGTTGCCCTTAAGAGCCAAACCAAGAGACAGGACCTGCCTGCTTTTGTAACTCCAGTAAAGATATGTGATTTTTTACCCAGGGTACAGACACCCCAAAGGGATAATAACAAACCTGTGTTCCTTATTACAACTAAAAAAACAACAAAGCAAAAAAAACAACAACAAAACAACAGTGTGAGGAGCAACAAAGCTTCGCACTGGAGATAAACTTCATGGAAAGCAATACAATTATCTTTCTGAAGAAGCAGAAGTTCATGAATGCGTCAAATATGTAGTTAAGTTTGGATTTCCTTCTCCTAAAAGGGCAAAACATTAGGGAGAGTCCACACGTGTGCTCAAACATATGTTGGCAACACAGCTGGCAACATTTTCGGGAACATGTATGCAGCAGTATTTGGACAGATGTATGCAAACACGTTTCGGTGCAGTTTCGAACACTGGCAGCAGAGGTGATGGGATTAGTGTGTCCATACGAGGCAGCTGAGACTTCATCATGATGTTACCAACATGATATGGACGTTGCTGCTCCCAACATGTTTGCGGCGTGTTCGTTACTGTGTTGCTTACATGTTGCCAACACTTGTTTGAGCACACGTGTGGATGCACCCTTAGAAGAATGTGAAGTTTGCATGGATCAGCCCAAACAAGTGAGATACCAGCATATATATAAAAGACAAGAAGGCACTCACAGAGTGCATACCTCCGTCAGTGCGACTGCAGGATCCTGATCCGGATCCGGATCTGCCCCCAAATTTAATCAATTCTTGTTTGGCCCATGGCCCACCCTTCCATAAAATTTTATTGAAATTCCTTAAGAACTTTTGGAGACATTGTGTGAAAAAACAAACAAGAAACACATAAACACTGGTGAATACATAACCTCCAACTTCGTTGGCAGAGGTAAAGCTTGGTTCATAACTTAAATCATGTATCTACAGTATATTCGGAATGTATGCTGTAATTTTTAAAATCTAATTATAGGTTGTGTAAAAAATATTTAAAGGTTCTGGTAAACAAACTAGGGCTCCTCACTCTGGGCACTAAAAATGTGAAAAATACATAATGTATACAAGTCAGTGCTCCAATCTCAGGGCACCACAATGTAAAATTTCTAGTATTTCCTATTAAACAACTCGTAGGTCGTTACTCGTCCTTAAAGTTGTCCTTAAGTAAATTCAAACAAGTCTCATAGAGTTAGGTGAACCGTAACTTAATCGTAACTCACCTACAGTAACTATTTCTCTTCCATCTCCTAGCTAATCCCCCTTTGATGTTGGCCAATTCATAAAGGTTACTTAGCTAGTGAAGGGGGAGTGTCGGACACTGATGATGATGAGGCTGCTTCTCTGTATCGTTTGAACAATCATGCGTCCTTGAGTGTGTATGTACAAGCTAACTCAATGAGGTCAAGGAGCACAGTCCTAACTCAACGAGGTCTAGGAGCAGAGTGAGTGAACGTGGCAGGCTTCTACCTCCCTCATAGAATGGTACAGGTCCAACTATTAATAAATTATAGTACTAAATACAGTTAAATTACATCATGATATATACAGGGCGAATCTAATAAATTAATCCTAGTTTTAAGTAAACTAAAGTTAAACCAAATATTCCCTTTAACTATGTGAATGTCTTAAATCCACATCTGCTTTACATGAAGACCTTTTCATCCTCGACACGTCATCTAATGTGCAGACGCAGTTTAGGTCCACGGAAATTTCCATATAATTACCTGTATTTACAATATAGTTTCCACGAGGGTTAAACGCAGTAGCATTTAATTTATCAATAATAAGAATTATTAAAGAGAACGTAATTTCTTGGTTGTAAAAACCGCTTGAACAAGTGACAATGATCTCAAGTTTTCCTCTGCTTCTAACCAGGGCGACTATCATAAAAAGTAGAGAGCGCAACTGCTCTTGGGGAAAATACATCCCACAGTTTTGGGGCTGGGCGGAAAATGATATGCTGTATCATGTAATGTGACCCTTAGCCAGGAGTTCCCTCCATAGAGCTCGAAACCCTGTGCTGCAGCCCTTCTAGGTCACGCTTCCTGACCCGTTTGATCTTCACCATCCCCTGGATCCGGAGTGGCTGCTAACTCAAGGGGTACCAGTTTATCATTTGTTTTTATACTGGTATGTCCCCTACATTTTATTTTTACGAGTCTCAGCACCCCCTCTGAACCTGGGTGCGTGGAGATCACCTTAGCTAATGGCCACTGGGATCTTGGTTGTTCGGTTTTCATTAAGACCACATCCCCTATGTTTATAACAGATTTGTTGCTGGCAGCCTGAGCCCCATAAAATCTTTCTTGTAGGCTCAAAAGATATTCCTCACTCCAATGTCTATTCCAAATATCCAACACCCTTTTCAGACGTTGATATCCCCCCCGCAGATGTTGTCCTAAATCATTATTTTCTATGGTAGGATCATTTACTTCTTCCTGGATATTCACACAAAGCAACGGATGGAGATTCCTGCCATATAACATATGAGCCGGTGTCAAGGCCTCTAGTGAGACGCTAGTGTCATCATTTACTTGGGACTTATCTTAGAAAGATCATATTACATCTCTTGTAAAATCTGCTTCCAAAAGATTGGGTGTGCTAAGCCGACTCCGCTCTTTTTTTTTTTTTTTTTTTTTAATAACAGAATTGAGGAAGGAAAAACAAATGGGGGAAAAAAATAATAATCCATTCACCAGACTACTGGTGTCCTCCATTCATAAAATATCTGTAACTGTTAGAATTGAACAGTTGTGAGTTGAAATTTGGAGGAAAACAACTCTGGGGAAGCGAGTTCCAGAGAGATGCAGTTCGGGAAATGAAAGAATTCTGATAGGCAGAAGTTCCGCAATATGGTTGAGTGACACTCCAGTCATGAGTGCTACCAGATGCCTGTGTAGCACGAGGGAAGGCATGGAGAGGCGGCACCATGGACGCAACCTCGTCTGATCACTTGCCAAAAAAATATCTGTAAAATAATGCAAGGGAGGCAACATTCCTTCTTACTTGCAGGGGAGGTAGTTTATATGTAATGGCAGGGTTGTTAATGATTCTAACAGCTTTATTCTGAATTTTGTCCAGTTGTCTCAGTGCAACCTCTCCACAACCATTCCACAAGGGTGAGCAATATTCAAGCTGAGAGCGCACATGACTCTTATAAATTATAGCTAACTGCTCATCGGCGAAGAAGTTACTGACTCTGTACAATAATCCAAGTTTCTTTGAGGCGGCCTTAGCAAGAGATCTGACAGAGGTCCAGCTGAGGGCACTGTTAAGTGAGACACCAAGAATTTCAATACTCTTGGAGATAGGAATATTAGTAGCACTGAAGGTAATGTACGAATCTGGCAATATCTGTCTATTAGTAAACTGCATATATTTAGTTTTACTAGCATTAAAAGAGACAAGGTTGTTTTGTCCCCATTCACTGATTGTAGCTAGATCTTGATTTATGGAGATGGCTGTACTGAGTTGAGAGGTAGAGATATTAGACTTTGTAAATGGATGTCTGAGTGTGAATGAACTATGTAGTGTTGAGTCATCTGCATATGAGTGAACGGGATTGTGAGTGACAGATAAGAGATCATTAATATGAACCAGAAATAGGATTGGCACCAGAACTGATCCCTGCGGCATGCCGGCGTTAATTGAGTGGAAATTCGAATATACATCATCTACTTTTACTCTTATTTTCCTGTCACTAAGATATGAAGAAATCAAAGGAACAAAAGACGTTAGTCCATAGCAAGGGAGTTTGGACAGCAGGGAACGGTGCCATACTCTGTCGAAAGCTTTAGAGATATCAAGAGCTACTGCATGAGTTTCTCCAAAAAGATCAATTGATTGATGGATGGTATGAGTTAAGAGATTGAGTATGTCAATGGTGGATCTTTCGTGGTGAAAACCATATTGTCTATCACTAATTATATAAGTTGTTGGATTCAAGATGTTTAACAATATGCTTATTAATTAAAGTTTCAAATACCTTACCAAGAGAAGATGTGACAGCTATTGGTCTGTAATTGGAGGGGTCAGACGAACTTCCTTTCTTCGGAACTGGGTGGATATTGGCTTCTTTCCATGAATTTGGGAATAAAGAAGTACGTATGCATAGTCTGAATAATTTGGCTAGGACAGAGGCAAGTTCAGGGGAACACTTTTTCAAAACAATTGGAGGAATTCCATCTGGGCCTGGAGCTTTGTTGGTAGGTAAATTGTCTAGGATGGATTTTACGAATCTTGTCTGTATTTTAAGTGGGGCAATTTCGGGAGAATCAAGTTCCAGTACTGAGACATTCTGGCTGGCTCATTCTTTACCCCTGCACAATTGTTGACTCTATACAGGGGTTTTATCCGCCCCTGTGTGGAGTACAACTCTCATGTGTGGGGAGGCTCCCCACATACAGCTCTTCTCAATAGGGTGGAGTCAAAGGCTTTTCGTCTCATTAACTCTCCTACTCTCACTGACTCCCTTCAACCCCTGTCTCTTCGCCGCACTGTTGCATCTTTATCTCTTTTCTATCGCTACTTTAATGGTCACTGCTCCTCTGAACTGTCTGCTTGCATTCCTCCACCTTTACGACGGGAGCGTAGCACCCATCTGGCAGCAATCTCTCATCCCTTTTCTGTCCAACTCTCTAATGCAAGAGTTAACCGTTACTCCCAGTCTTTCATTTATGCAACAGGTCAGCTCTGGAACTGTCTCCCTCTGTCTGTATTTCCTGCTGCCTATGATCTCCAGTCTTTCAAACGCAGTGTGTCCATGCATCTCAAAATGATCGGATCTTGAATTTGGCTCTCTATTGTATTTTGTTTTTCTCTTGGAGGGAACTGTTACTGCGGGCTCATGGCCTTTGGTTCCTTCTTCCTCGCATTAAAAAAAAAAAAAAAAAAGATAAGTCAGGGGTCTATTATTAATGGAGGTGTGAGGAAGAAGAGAGCACGGGGAAGCGTTCGATGAGATAGGGGTTTCGAGTGTGTGCATAAAACACAACTGACTGTGTATTTCCCCACAACACACAGCACTTAGAAGGCGCGAGAACTAAAGGGTAAGAGAAGTGTATGAGAAGACTGAGGGAAAAAGATTACTTTAGATGTTTGGGACTGCGAGTGTGTTTAATCCTGTATGATGAAACTGAATGTTTACTTTTTCGGAACACACAAAAGTTTCGAAGACCCATATAAAGGAGGTGGCAAAAGGGCATAAGAAAATTGGAGGGTGGGGAGGAAACAATGTGCTTAAGAAAGGAACTGAGAAAGAGAAAAAGTTAAGAAGGTTAGGCAAAGGGGAGGGTGTGTTTTAGAACTTTGGATTTGCAATGTGCCTACAGTATATCACATATCAGTATTTTCATATCTTCAGAAAGCAGAATGAATTGGAGAAGCTAGATGTAAGAGGTAGGAAATGAAAGGAGTATTATCTAAGAAAGTGTGGGAGTTAAGGTTTAGGGTATGATATTATTATCTTTTTTAAGACAAGAAATTTAATTATTTGAGATGGTTGATGGGGATGGAGAACTGTATATAATAATAAAAAATAAAAATGATTTGTCACCTTGTATCTGTTTAACGGAGCTCAGTATATTGTTTTTATCTAGAGCACATATATGTTCATAAGCGCTAAAATTTGAGAGGATGTAGGGTAATAGGAGGAGAAAAGTGTTTGAGAGGTTAGATATGTCAGTATGTGTATCTTGCACAGCATTGTTATTAAATCAGGGAGGAATTAACATGAGAAAAAAATTTGAAGGCTGAAGTATCGAGAAACATATACCCAGAAGTTAAGTGTGAGAGGACGTAACGAAAAGAAGAAAGCATGAGGAGGAAAGAACAGCAAAATTAAACAAATTGTGAGAAGAATATACGAATAGAAAGAAATGAGGAAGGGGAGAGAAGAAAGAATAACCTAAGGGTAACAGCAGCAGAGGGTGGAAGAATTACATATGGAACACGTGGTCACAATAGGCCAGGTAACCATTGCTATTGGTTCCCTCTCACACACACCCTGCAATCAGCACCACTTATGTACAAACAGCTTTACCCTGTCGTTTCCCACGTGATAATGGCGGGGGAACATGCAGCCTGCAGGACACAACGGCCATTTTCGTGCAGTTCGGATGATGAGCGGAAAAACAATCGGCTTTATTAATGCGTGAATAGCTTTTTAAACGAAATATCTTAGTCTGCATTATTTATCATTTAAGATGATATTGTCTTAAATACTGTAGGTAGTTTAATCTGGCTACTGCTAGACGATGTTATTTAGAACTGCCCACTAGCATTGAAAAAATTATGATTGAATTATTACTCTTAGGAAGCGAAAACTTAATTATTGCAGCCTCAGTTTACCCTTTCACTAATGCTGAAGACAGAAGAAATATGTCAAGTCGTCACGTGACTGATGGAGTCTTTGTGAAAGAGCACAGCCTCACCCTATTACTTTACTTGATGTGTCTTGGCTAAGAAGTGATATGTACAGGATTATCTGTTGTTCCAGCGATGTAAGGCGACAGCTGGGGTTATAATCATGTCTTAAGCACACTTTTTTTTTTTTACTTCTATATCTTCTATTTCCTGATGCTGGAGAGGGACGCTTTCATTCACTGGCACCGATCTAACCATAGAGCTCCACTGTTTCGTTACACTTCAGTATCCTTCGGAAAAAAGGATGGTGGAGGGCAAAGAGAGCAGCTTCAGCCTACAGTCCAGTGGTCAGACGTTCTTAAGAGCCTGGGGCAGCAACTACCAACAGTCCTACTTTTTTATCTACACATATTGCTCTAGAGTATTCCCTGCTTCCCCTTCATAATTTCTTTCTTCAGTCGTTTTTCTGTTAGTTCAGTTTCCCTTCATTTCTGGCTTTCAGAGTGGTTTTGCTATCCTCCAATCTCACTGTGTTTTTCCATATCTTTCATTACGTTCATCTTTCGTGTAGTATGCTTGAATGTTTAATTTCACTTATTATATCAGCATTCCAGTATAGTTTCTGCATCTTATTCATTTATTATTAATTGTTCATGCATTTCCCCCTTTATGTCTTCATTGTTTTTTCATCCTCATCATTCCGACACGGAAGTGCACAAGGCGTCCACCTTTACATATCTTGAAAACGGTACCTTAGCTTCAGACCCATACGTCTTGCAAGGGGAACTGGACATGTGAGAAATTTCGGAATATGGACTCTCTCTCTCTCTC
Organism: Coenobita brevimanus; assembly: GCF_032717465.1. Lineage (NCBI taxonomy): Eukaryota > Metazoa > Arthropoda > Malacostraca > Decapoda > Coenobitidae > Coenobita > Coenobita brevimanus. Next base: position 6,535,499 of record NC_136988.1, on the reverse strand, counting down.
TCTCTCTCTCTCTCTCTCTCTCTCTCTCTCTCTCTCTCTCTCTCAAGACTCTGATAGTTGAGCTACCCGCCTTCAATATTCCATAATCCAATATCCGGCTGGATGTATCGTGCTCACTTGAATTTATGACCATACTCCTCCCTCTCCACCCTCTCCCTCCCGAGCACCCAATTTCCTTCCCCATCCCTGTCCCCCAACACCTTCCTCCTGCTCTTCGTCCCTCCCTTCTTTCCTCCCCAGTCCTGAGGCACTGTCTCCCCTTCCTTACCTCGTTTTACACCTCTCTCATCCGGCCAACTTCCACATGTCATATAAAAACAAAAGACCTTCCCTTTAGCCTCCGTTTTCATTGTTACATCAACTCTGTCATAAAATATAGTTCCAGAGATTGCCCCCCCCCCTGTGTGTGTGTGTGTGTATATATATATATATATATATATATATATATATATATATATATATATATATATATATATATATATATATATATATATATATATATATATATATATATATATATATATTTATATATATATATATGTGTGTGTGTGTGTGTGTGTGTGTGTGTGTATGTAGTGTGTGTGTGTGTGTGTGTGTGTGTATGTAGGTGTGTGTGTGTGTGTGTGTGTGTGTGTGCGTATGTAGGTGTGTGTGTGTGTGTGTGTGTGTATGTAGGTGTGTGTGTGTGTGTGTGTGTGTGCGCTCGCGCGTGCGTGCGTGCGCGTGCGTGCGTGTGCACATACATAGCGAGGCTGAAGTGAACTAAAACCTTTGAAAATGCGAAATTTATTCCATCCAGAGAAATTTAAATAAAGCTTATAGAGGTTTAATGAAAATAAACTGTCTATCTATTACCAGACGCGTTAATCCCTTTGGGGTGACTACAAGAAAATTGCCTCCATGTAGCCCTTTATCCCGCCATTTCGCTGCCCTCCTCCCAGCTCACACCTCCCTCTCTCATATACCTCTCCACTCCATCCCTCCATCTCATCCTCCCTCCCCCCCTCCACCTTCTTCACATACACTCTCCTTGTTATTCTCTCGCTCTCGATCCTCTCCACATGACCAAACCACCTCAATGTATTTCTCCTAACCCGTTCTATTACATCAATTCCTTTCGAGATGCCTGGACACAGTGAGGTTTAAAGACAGCAGTTCATAACTACTGAGAATGACACAGTGACCACTTACATACTTAAATGACTGAGAATACTGAAAGGCTTCAATAAAGAGTTGGACAAGAATGGGGTAAGAATGTATAAGACAGGTGCACGGGATAATGTGGAAGGAATATAGCACAGAGTTCGACAGAACAGCGATCTAGAATACATGTGGCAGGGGAGAGCAGGAGATGAAATATTACAGGGAAAAGAGAACCGAAAGAAGACAGTCAAGAGACGGGAATTGATGAGACTAAAAGCTTTGCGTCCACCTTGTTTTAAAGTAACGTTTGTGGTGCGAACCTTTTCCTTCCACACACACAAACACTTTTCAAAGTTTGAAGGCAAACAAGTCTTCTGTAAATCGGCAGCTAAGTGGAGTGAAATAATGCATGTAGTCTATTCAGTACACCTAACCTCTGCAAAGCTGTATCTGGAAGAGTAAAGTAATATTACAAATCAGATCACGAGAAAAACAAAAATCAGGAAAATTGAGAGATGACACAGGAGTGAGACATGAATTGCTAGAGGTATATTGGAACCTGACACGAGCATTTCCAGTTCTTACAAAGGGCCACAGAAGGGTAGCAAGGAGATCTCGAAAAGAAATGGCTTAGAAAATTCTTCTCTGTTTCTCAACTACAGCTCTGAGAGACCTATGAGATAGATGTCATGGGTCACAGAAGGCTTTGGGATCAGAGTGAGGGAGGGATGGGAGCAGCAGGCAATGTTATTTGAACCAACCGTGAACGATTACGGTAGTATATTGCCATCAGAAACTTTGTGAGCATGGGTGAAGCTCATATAATACCCCTCGAATTATCAATCTCAATATCTGTCCATCTATCTGTATATACTATATATATATATATATATATATATATATATATATATATATATATATATATATATATATATATATATATATATATATTTCAGGGAATTTGTGTAGCCAGTGATTATATATATATATATATATGTATATATATATATATATATATATATATATATATATATATATATATATATATATATATATATATATATATATATATATTACAGGGAATTTGTGTAGCCAGTGATTTCATGAAATCCCTAGGAAATTCGTGAAATGAGTTTAAATTAGGGTGGGTTAATTAAGGTTAGGTCAATTTAGGCTGTGGTTAGGTTAGGTTGGGATAATCTAGGTAAAGTTTAGGGTTGGTTAGGCTATGTTAGTTATGTAAGGTTAAGATAGGTTAGGTTAATGTGGATGAACGTTTAACATAACTTAGCGTTTATCTATATTAACCTAACCTAACCTAAACTAACTAACCTAGCTTAACCAAACCTAAACTTAACCTACATTATCCCAGCTTAACTTAATCGCAGCCACAAATAACTTAACTTTTATTAACCCATCCTAATTTACTCATTTAAAAAATTCGTTAGGGATTTCATGAAATCACTGTTTACACAAATTTCCTGTAAAATAGATAGATAGATAGATAGATAGATATAGATATATAGATATATATTCTGCTGACCCGAAGAATTGCAAGTCTTTTTCCTTTAACTTTATCACGCAATAAAATGCAGAAATATCCATAATCTACTGTACAGAATATATCATTGTAAAGGTAATTTACTGTAGGTTTAAACCAGACTTGTATATCTCCATTAGTTTATTTTTCAAAATATTTCTCTACGGCAAGGGATAAAATTTTTGTTTTTTGCCTATTTTCAACTTGTCATTTTGACTTTTTGTTTTCTTTGTTTTCTTTTTTGAACATTCTGCAATAAAGTACAACTATTCAGCTTCAGAATAACTCCATAATCACCACTGTATCATATCAAGTGTATATACACTGACCGATCAAAGAAAAAGATCGCGAAACGACTATGCAGCCGAGACTCGTAAAAAATTGTGCATCTTTTTCCTGTCGCTTTTACCGCACAATAAAATGCTGAAATAACAACAATCTATGTACAGTATCATTGTAAAGGTAATTTATTGTAGTTTTGCATGGCTTAAACCAGATTTGTATATCTTTATTTATTTATTAATTTATTTTGGACTAATGTTTTTGTACTGCAAGGTATTAAATTTTTGGTTTTCACTTAATTTCCACTCGTCATTTTGACTTTCTATCTTTCCTTTCCTTTTATTAACATACTACGATGAAGTAAAAATATTCAACTTTAAAATGACACCAAAATCAACATTCTTTCATGAAATGTGTAATTTCACAGAACGATCAAATAATAACATTGCGGCACGAAGACGTAGCCCAGCGCGAGAGCAGCTAACTCTAGCGCAGACATAATCTGCCTGGACCAGAAACCCGATAGGGCTAATATATATATATATATATATATATATATATATATATATATAATGAGTGTGTGAGGAAGAGAGGTTTGGAAGTCGGTGAGGCTAGGGAACTGACAAGATATCGAGATCGAGCCTGCTGGATGAATTTTGTGAGAAGTGCGTGGTCAGGGATTTTGGCACCCCTTGTGAGCATGACAGCATCCTGATTGACTTCGTCAGATATGCTGTGCGAAGCTATAGAATGTGGTTAATGTTTTTGGTGTATCCGGTGGAGCCAGGATTCCGGGGGCTTGAATGGTGAGTGAATGGAAGTGTGGCCTATTTGGATTGGGCAAGTTTGTGCTGTCTGGACATTGCTACTCCTCACCCTGCCCTTGGTTGGGAAAGGAGGTCCAGATGATGATTATATATATGCACTGTGTGTGTGTGTGTATATATATATATATGCGGCCAGGTTGTGTTAGGAAGAATACTGCCACCGTATTCCCTGCGTGTCGTACAAGGTGACTAAAAAGGGCAGGGTGAGGGGACTAGGGACCCCCTCCTCTGTTTTTTAGTTCCTAAAGACAGGCCAGAGAAAGGGATGGGGGATTGAGTTCTCCCCGTACCCTGAAGATTGGGTCTATGAATGTGCGTGGATGTAGTACGATTGAGGCTAAAAGGGAGGAGATTGGGAGAATGTTTGTGAGAAAAAAGTTGGATGTGTTAACTTTGAGTAAAACGAAGATGAAAGGGAAGGGGGAATCTATGTGTGGAAGTGTGAATGGAAGATTGTCAGGTGTTGATAGAGGAAGGGCAAGAAAAGGTGTGGCATTGTTAGTGAGTCTGGAAGTACAGCAGTGTGTGACTGAATGGAAGGAGGTGTCATCGAGACTGATGTGGGTGAAAGCAAAATTTGAACGTGAGTTGTGGGTGTTTGTGAGTGCATATGGGTCTGGTAGTGAAAGGGATGAAGAAGAGAGGGAGTCTTTCTGGAATGTTGATGAGTATCTGCAGAGTTTTGGAGCGAATGTGAATGTGGTAATGATGGGAGATCTGAATGCTAGAGTGGGAAATGTAGCAGTTGAAGGTGTAGTTGGTATGCATGGTGTACCTGGAAGAAATGAAAATGGGGAACGAATGATAGCGATGTGTGTTGAGCGAGAGATGGTGATTGGAAATAAGCTGTTCAAGAAGAGAGATATTTATAAGTATACATGGGTGAGACAGGAGGGTGGAATGGTTGTGGATAAAGCATTGATGGACTATGTGGTTGTGTCTAGGAATGTAATAGGAAGATTGTTGGATGTCAGAATTCTGAGGTGGGAGGGTGGAGGTATGTCTGACCATTACCAGATGGAGGGAAGTTAAGAGAAGGTAAGAGATGGGTGAGAGCTAGGAGGGTTAGGTGTGGCAGGGAGGTTTTGAAAATGAGTGAGTTGGATAAAAGAGAGAAAATTATAGAGTATCAGGAGAAATTGAAAGATGAGTGGAACGTAGTGAAAGATCAGGAAAATGGCAGTGTGGAGGAGGAATGGCAGTTGTTTAAGAGTGCTGTGGTGGGGCATGCAGAAGAGGTGTGTGGTGTGAGACATGTGGGTGGTGGTGTAAGAAAAGGAAGTGAATGGTGGTGCGAGGAAGTAAGTATGACTGTGGCTGAGAAGAGACGTGCATATAAAGTGTGGCTGCAGAGGAAGGATGAGGTGTCCTATGAGAGATATAAGGAAAAGAGGAATAGGGCGAGAAGGGCTGTGCATGATGCTAAAGTGGCAGCAGATGAAAGGTGGGGTAGGCGGCTGACTGAGAATTTTCAAAAGAATAAGAAAATGTTCTGGAAGGAGGTTAAAAGGGTGCAAAAGGGAGAGTCTGGGAAGGAAAAGTGAGTAAAAGCAGAAGATGGAAGGATGTTAATTTAGATGGATGCAGTAAGGAAGAGATGGGCAGAGTATTTTGAAAGACTGTTAAATGTAGAGGAGGAAAGGATGGCTGAGATTGTGGTGGATGGAAGGGTGGAAGGAATAAATGTGTTGGGAGAGTTGAATGATTCTTTGATCACGAAGGAGGAAGTGGAGAAGGCAGTAAAGGAGATGAAAACAGGGAAAGCTGCAGGTATGGATGGGTGTGCTGTGGAATGTCTGAAGGGTGGTGGAGTGACTATTGTTGACTGGTTAGTAAGATTGTTGAATGTGTGCTTTGTGAAAGGTATGGTGCCAATTGACTGGGCAAGTGCTTGTGTGGTCCCGTTGCATAAAGGCAAGGGTGATAAGTATGAATGTACTAGCTTTAGGGGTAAAAGTCTGTTGAGTGTTGTCGGTAAGGTGTATGGTAGAGTGTTAATTATGAGAGTTAGAGAGGGTACAGAGGGAGTGATTGGTGATGAGCAGTGTAGCATTAGGAGAGGGAGGGTATGTGTGGATCAGGTGTTCACTGTGAGACAAGTGTGTGAAAAGTATTCAGCGAAAGGCAAGGATGTGTTTTGGGCATTCATGGATTTAGAGAAAGCGTACGATAAAATTGATAGGGAGGCTTTGTGGACTGTTTTAACATTGTATGGACTTGAGGGTAGGTTACTAAAAGGGGTGAAAAGTTTTTATGTATATAGTAGAGCTTGTGTAAGAGTGGGAAATCCTGTGAGTGATTGGTTTCCTGTGAGAGTGGCGCTGCGACGGGAATGTGTGATGTCGCCTTGGTTGTTTAATATTTATATGGATGGTGTTCTAAGGGAGGTGAATGCAAGAGTTCTAGGTGGAGGTCTGTGTCTGATGAATGTTGATGGTGGAGAGTGGAATCTGAAGCAGCTGCTATTTGCAGATGATAGCAGTGGTGGCTGATTCAGAGTAGGGATTGAGACAGTTGGTAGAGGAGTTTGGAAGGGTGTGTGAAAGGAGGAAATCGAAAGCAAGTAAGAATAAAAGTAAAGTGATGAAGTGTACGAGGTTGGTAGATGGTAGCATATAGTTTTTAATGGTGAGTTCCTTGAGGAGGTAGAGTGTTTTAAATATTTAGGGTCACATGTTGCTGTGGATGGAAGAATAGTTGAAGAAATGTCGTTTAGAATAAATGAAGTAGGTTCAGTGCTGGAAGGAATGAAAAAAGTGTTTAGATGTCGTTCGCTCAGAATGGATGTAAAGAGAAGGCTGTATGAGGGTGTTGTGGTACCGACTGCGTTATATGGGACTGAAACATGGAATATGGGTGTAGCAGAGAGGAAAAGTTTGAATGTAATGGAGATGAGGTGTCTGAGGAGTATGTGTTGAGTGATGCGTATGGATTGAGTGCGAAATGATGAAGTGCGAAAGAGAACTGGAGTTGTTCGGGAGATGGCTGGTAGAGTTGAGCAGGGGGTGTTGCTATGGTTTGGGCATATGGAGAATGGATAATGAGTGATTGGTGAAAAAGATAACTAGGTCCGGTGTGAGAGGTGTAAGGCTGAGAAGGAGACCACGAATAGGATGGATGGACAGTGTGAAGAGAGCGCTGGATGTGAGAGGGATGTCTGTTGAGCAAGGAAGAGTGGCTGTGCATGACAGAAATAAATGGAGAGAAATTGTGAATGAATAAATGATGACGCAGCCATGAGGGGATATTCTCCCACATTCGATCTGATCAGCTAGTCAGGTAAGGTGCAGGTAAGGGGATGGGTCTATTATGATGTGGCAGGGGTAAACCAGCTCTGCTGTTGGGCCCTTCTGCGGATGTCACTGATTGCACTGCGCAGTTGACCCTTGTGTGGTGTGGAGTGGTGAGGATCTGTCCCTTCTCCCCATTGGGGCTGTGATGCGAATGAATGTGTTATAATGGATGAGTAAATGGGGAGAGTTTCGTCCTGTCCCGGCTACCTCCCTTTCCTTGGGGGAAGCAGCCTAGGTAAATATATATATATATATATATATATATATATATATATATATATATATATATATATATATATATATATATATATATATATATATATATATATATATAAATATATATATATATATACACACATAAATATACAGTATATAAATATCTATCTATCTATCTATCTATCTATATATATATATATATATATATATATATATATATACTGAGAGAGAGAGAGAGAGAGAGAGAGAGAGAGAGAGAGAGTAGGTGGGGGCATTCACCATTCACTCACTCGATGTAGCGCTGTCCTTGGGTGACTGCCCTTTCCTCCCTTCCTTCCCTCCTCTTCTGTTTTTACTTCCTTCATTCTTTCCTCTTCCTCCTACCTACATGTGAAATGACACTCTCTTCTGTCCTCCTTTCCCTCATTCTTTCCTCTTCTGCCCATGGGCGACTCTGCACTGAGTGACGAGCCAATTGGTCCCTTAACACCAGGAAACCATTTACTATGCGGGGTGGTAACCATAAAACCAAATTATGGTGCCTGGTGGTTTAGTGGGCAATTCAGGTGCTCCAATCGGATTGAGCCTGTGCAGGTTTCTTTCCAAGGGGTGATTGGGGTTTATTGCCCACGTAATGCCACTCAGGGATGAGTGAAGCTGGTCACTCTCATCTTTAATGTCAGGATCAACTTACCTAGTCCCGGGCTCCTATACTCCTCATGGGGCAACACAGGATTACGTGATTATATAATATATATATATATATATATATATATATATATATATATATATATATATATATATATATATATATATATATATATATATACACACACACACACACACACACAAACACAAATAGGGAGTCAAAGGAGGCAGACGTGCGACATCGGCTCTCCGTACCGAACCAACACGGCCAGTGGCATTACCTAATTTAGTATCTTTATATGAGTCAAGCTCTGTATCAGGTTAGACTAAATGATTTTTCATTATTAAAAGAAAAAAAAAATAGAAGTTTAAAAAAGATTTGTTCAAACAGAAAAGAGAACTAAGACGAAAGAATGCACTCAGTCAGCTGATGTTTGTTTAGACTACAGCAGCACGGGGAATGTAAGTACATACTCTGTACTTTTATTATTGCAAAATGGATACATGCTTTAGTAAAGCAAATTGGAAAAGAAAAGGGATAAAGGTAGAAAGCAAAATGATGATTTCTACCAAGAACTGGTTGAAGTGGAGACTCACAATAGACTGGTTGAACGTGTACACAAACTAGAAATGGCTTTCAAAAATGAAATTGATGAAATAAAGAAGCAGATGCACTTGCAAAAGGAAGAAATAGAAAAACCAGGAAAGGAGACCAACAAGAAAGACACAACCATCAGTGAACTAACAGTGGAATTGAGTACACTTAGGAAGAAAATGAGTGAAATGGCAAGTACAGTAGTCAATCACGAGAGTATTATGGAAGAATTCAATAATGACACAGAGACAATTAGGCAAGTAAGCAGTCTGATAGACCAAAGCAGTGATATTGAGGAGAAGATAACACAGGTGAATGAAGCTGTGCAAAGCTACAAAAATGATGTGGAAACCACGTATGCTGAAATGGTGAAAGTAAAGAAAGACTTAGAAACGAGGGTGGAGGAAAAAAGCATTAAACAGGAAGTGAAAAGAATAATCCAAAACAATCCAAGGTTAGTCAGAGATTCAGTAGATATAAACAAATCTATAATAATCACTGGTATAGAAGAGGAAGAAGTAAAAAACAAGATTACAAGAGACAAAAAGGAGATGGCAAATGTAATGAGCTTACTGAAAGAAGTATCAGAGGAAATCTGTAGTAAAGACATGGAGGAACACAAAAGGTTAGGGAAATACGAGAAAAGCAGGACAAGACCTCTAAAGGTGACTTTCCAGAGTGTAAACACTGTGGAGGAGATACTAAAAAATGCAAAGAATCTTATGGAAAAAGAGGAGTTCAAAAATGTATAGATAAAAAGATGCCTAACACAAGAGGAACTGGAGTTACTGAAAGAGAAAAGGGAGGAAGCAAAAACAAAAAATGAGGAAAGATCAGAAGAGGAGAAGAAGAAATTTTTTTTACAAAGTAATAGGATTGCAGGTACGAAAGTGGTACACAAACAGGATGGAATAAAAAGGAGGAAGGTAGTAAAACTATGTCATGACAAGTATATAAACAAGATGATAAAGTTGATGTACTCAAATGTGGATGGAATGGTATCTAAATTACTAAAGATGAATGATTATGTCAGAGAAAATGAACCACAAATAATATGCCTAATTGAAACAAAATTAACACCAAGGATATCCAATGACATACTAAACTTAGAGGAATACAATATATGGAGAAGAGACAGAAATTTAAAAAAAGGAGGAGGAATTATAATATTAACTAAGAAATATCTAAAAGTCAATGAAATAAAACTAGATATACCATCACAAGTAGAACTGATTGCAGTAGAGATCAACACATCTGAAGGGAAAGTAATTGTAGCCAATTTGTACATGCCACCCAGATCAAACACATGGGAAAGAGACGAATATGAGGACCTGGCAGAGAGTACAATTCAGAATTTAAGATCATAACTACATAAAATGGAAGAGAAATCGGAAAGAATTATACTAACTGGAGATTTTAATACAAATATAAATTGGAATACTCTAGATATAATTAGCCAAGAAAGCTGTTGGGACTAAAAGCTCCTGGATCTCGTGCAAGAGTTTTTCCTAACGCAACATGTGAGGAAAACCACCAGAAAAAGAGGACTCGATGTACCTTCAGTGCTAGATCTAATATTTACTAGGCAAGAAAATGATATTGAAAGTATAATATATCACCTTCCACTCGGCAAAAGAGATCATGCAGTAATAAATTACAACTTCAGGATAGCATATGACATAGTTAACAGCAATGAAAGTTACAAAAAGAGCCTAAACTATATAAAGGGAAAATATCAAGACCTAAAGAAGTATTTCTTAGAAGTTGATTGGGAAAATGAGCTTAGAGGACAAGATTTAAATGCTGTATATAAAAATTTTTGTGAATTTTATGAAATAGGAGTCCAGAAGTACATCCCACAGCACAAAGAAGCAGAAAAGAAAATAAAGAAATGGTTCAATATAGAATGTAAAAAATCAAAAGAAAGAAGAGATTTGTTGTGGAATAGATACAGAAGACACAATAGTGAAAGGGCGTATAATAATTGCAAACAGGCAAGAAACGATTATACAAGAATAAGGAGGGAAGCCCAAAAACAGTTTGAGGAGGATATAATACATGAAAGTAGTGATCAACCAAAGCTATTTTACAGCTACATCAGAAGCAAAACCAAAGTAAAACATTTAATACAATCCGTTACGGACGAGGGAATCACTTATACACAAGAGAAAGATATTTGTGAAGCACTAAATAAGAATTTCTAATTAGTTTTTACAGAAGAAAAAAATTTTGAGAGGGACTATGTGGAACATGCATGTCCACACATACTACCAAATATACAAGTAGCAGAAAAAGTAATACAGGAGGAGTTAAGTAAATTAGACAGAGGAAAAGCAAGTGGTCCTGATGAAATTTCATGTTGGGTACTACGAGAATGTGAAAAGGAGTTAAGTAAACCATTATTTTTAATTTTCAAGAAATCCTTGAGTCAAGGTAAACTACCTAATATTTGGAAAAAAGCAAATATTGTCCCCTTATTCAAGAAAGGAAATAGACAAAATCCACTCAACTACCGACCAGTATCACTGACCAGTGTTGTAAGCAAGGTATTAGAAAAGCTTATAAGAAAAGCTTGGGTAAATTATCTCGAAGAACACAGTATGATAACAGAAAGACAGTTTGGTTTCAGAAAAGGAAAATCATGTGTTACTAATCTGTTGAGCTACTATGATAGAGTAACAAACACAGTACAGGAAAGAGAAGGATGGATGGACTATCTATTTAGATTTCAAGAAAGCTTTTGACACAATACCACACCAAAGACTTTTATGGAAACTGTACCATCAAGGAGGAATTCGAGGCAAACTGTTTTGTTGGATGCAAGATTTTCTCATAAAAAGAGATATGAGAACAGTACTAAGAGGAAACTACTCACCATGGAAAGAAGTGACTAGTGGAGTACCACAGGGTTCAGTGCTGGCACCAATCATGTTTTTAGTGTATATAAATGATATAAATAGTAATACTGGAAATGAGAGCTATCTGAATATGTTTGCAGATGATGCAAAAATACAATGGGACCTAAGCTACGAAGAAAGACAAAATAAACTGAATCTACCAACACTACAGGAGAGAAGGAAAAGAGGTGACATGATAATGCTATATAAGTGTATATCAGGGAAGGAGAAAATAGACATAAATGATTACTTAACATATGGAGAAGCATCAGCAAGAGGACACTGCAAAAAACTGCATAAGAAGAGAGGTGATAAAGACGTAAGGAAATTCAGTTTCCCAAACAGAGCAATTGATCAATGGAATGCACTACCGAATGAAATAGTGTGTGCCAAAACAATTCACAAATTTAAGGATATGTACGATAAATATGGTTTAAGACATGGGACAGTACGAGCTTGACTCATTCCTGTAAAGATACGATTAGGTAAGAACAATTAGGTAAGAACACACACATACACTAGCTGCTTAGGCCAGCTTTACAGGCAATGGCACACGTAATGACTGACTTCGCTTATATCTCTGATTGGGGTAAAGGTGATCTTGTTGTTTTTAATGCTTCGAAAACTCAGTTCATAAATCTTTTGACTCATCAAAATCTTCCCCAGGATTATGCTAAAATTTTTTACAATATCCAGCCTAATCCTGCATCATAATTTAACACGTTACATGTATCTGGCAGCCCGGCAGACTCCACTCCACTGCGACAGAAAAAAATCACAGCACTCCAGTATCGCTCAAGCTTCAGAGTGGGTGGATGTGAGTGATGCATGTGAGGACTGCTGAGTACCTTGGCAGCATGAAATGGTTTGGACACCACAGAGTTATATAGCACTATGAGAAAAATATATCAGTCTTTTGCTGTACAACCTACCGGGGGACTTGCCTTGTGTGTGACCACTCGTTAACTACATTGCATTAGGAGTAGTGAATGTGTTTCTTTTGCGATATGACCCACTGGTGGACATAAATTATTTATGGATATTTTATGTTGCAGTCCTAAGATTTGTTATGTATAGGTCTATCATATTACTGTACTCCTTTTATGTATTTCGGACTTGAGAGATGGTCATTACTAAATGTCAAAGAGTCCCTCATATTGTCATGTTTAAAATATTCTCCCACTGAATCACTAAGTTCTGTTTTAAAAAAATATAGAAGTACTGGCAAATCCTTCGGAGAACAGCACTACTTATCAGAAGCAAAATGGCCAAAAAGGAAGTCTACATAGAGATGTGTAAGCTGCTACGAAGTAATATCCATAAGTGAAGGATCCAGGGTGGCTTTAAGAAAAGCAAAGATATGCGATGGGAAGCCTAACCTCTGTATCCCATGCTACGTCACCAAACAATTAAACTCTATGCTCAGGTTACCTAGCATGTCATGCTTTTTCTTTACTTTTTCCCAGAGTGTAATTTTGTACTGTATATATATATATATATATATATATATATATATATATATATATATATATATATATATATATATATATATATATATATATATATATATATATATATATATATATTGTTAAGAAGCGGGATTTGCCGTTAAGTAGTCAAAAAGTTTCTCCCTGATTCCCGATGTTTACCGTAGCTCCAGTACGAGTCAGACTTGCCAGTTTGCCTGTTGTTGTGAGAGAAGTTGTTTCGTAAGTTGTACATTAATATTTGTGGTCTTTTTTCTCTACAATGTTTTATTTATGTGACTGCTTGTTAAATATACAACTTAATTTAAGATTGTATGCCAAATAATTTACAGTATTGTGTAATGTAAGAAAACTCTGGCATGTTTTGATGTCCCCGAGTTGGTAAACTTTTAACTGTTGCCCCTCAAGTTTGTGCTAGAAGTTTCTCGAGTAATGTAAGGCTATAAAAGGATTGGGAAGAGACTAGAACAGTTCAGTCGGTTTCAGTTCAGCTTGAGTGTAGTGCAGTGTCAGTGAAGTTTGTATATTTTTGGTACTTGTGAAAACAGTGTTATTGAAGTTTGTATATCATCGGTACTTGTAGAAAAAGAAAATAGTGAAATGTTGTCAAGCATTAAACAAGCCTTATATCCGAACATTTGATACAAGTGAATCAATTGCTTCAGTGAAAAGTCACAGGAGGTAACAGTGAGTCTCCGTGATGCAAAGGACAGTGAAAAGACATATCTGGGGAGTAGAAATTCATGAACGACAGAAAAACAGGACCGGAAGGACATACAGGTATCTATATATTTCAAAGTCTCTCTCTCTCTCTCTCTCTCTCTCTCTCTCTCTCTCTCTCTCTCTATATATATATATATATATATATATATATATATATATACATACATACAGAGAGAGAGAGAGAGAGAGAGAGCGAGCAAACAAACCTGAACACCCATATCCTACAACAGGAGACCCCTGGAGACCGATTCCCAATCGAGGTTGCCCTCAAAGGCCCCACCTTGCCTAAAAGCCGCTCGTGGTGAAGGTCTGCCATTATCCAAAATTTCTTCTTCCAAGGTAAAACTCAGTCGAGCAATTGGGACCCAGACAGGTTCCTTTATCTAAAACCTGTACCTGGTGGAAGTATAATGACATACGGGTAAACAATTTTCTTTCCTTGATTAAGAAAGTGGACATGCATGCTGGTGTTAAGCGGCGCCCACGGGAGCTGCCTGCGGCCTCCGATGCTTCCATTCATCATGGAGAAATGACCGTCCGCACCAGACAAGAAGGTGAAAGAAAAAATAGAGCATTTGAAAAAAAGGCTAAAACAGTTCAACACAAAGAAAGAGAATGCAAGAGGGGGAAGCCTGAGGAAAGGTATAAAAGAAACCACAGGGACTGAGACGAAGAGAAAGGAGTGGCTGAAGCAAATGGAATGCGGCAGTGTATCAACGTCACTGTTCTGCCCCCGTAACGCTGCCTCCCACTCTCTATACTTCTTTTCTTCGAATCTCAACTGAATAACAATTTCGTTCTGGTTTCAGTGATAAGAATGCCATTCTTGTGGTTACTAATAACCCAGTCTCTACCATGGTCGTGTGTAGACTGTTCTTGTCATTAACAGACGATAATATTATGAACTTAAGGAATATTTGTGACTGGAGAAGCATGTGCTTTACTTCTTCATTATCTCTCAGCTGTCCTACACTTACCGGTGGCTGTTTAGTAGCAGCAACAATACATTAAAGAAAAAATCATTTTAGTAATGCTTACATTATATATATATATATATATATATATATATATATATATATATATATATATATATATATATATATATATATATTTGGAAATTGATATAACTGCCTCCCAGAGGGTTGAGATGGAATCACACAAGTTTATCTCAGTAATAAATAAGTTATAGTGTTCCCGGCAACTCGTCGAGTTTGCTCACGGCAGCTGAGTAAATGGTGCGAACTGGAGCTGTCTTCTTACATTGTCATGTGTGGTGCATTTTTCACAGTAATAAAGATACAGTTTTTATCAGTAATATACTAAGTGATATAAATGTGTCATGTGGAAAATTAATCACTAAGGAAGAGGTATTACGAAATATCAAATGACACTTGAAATTCGACTCGCCTTCATCAACAAACGAAGAAAATTATGAGGATGAAAAAAGTGGAATCACAACTAGCAAGACAGATATTGCTACCACACACATGTTGTATTTGTGTCAAAAGACTGAAAAACAGGAAAGGAACAAGAGGTCTATCCTGTCCATTGCCAGACGCCATAATCCCGTAAGGGGTGGCCACAAGCAAATCGGCTCCATGTCGCCCTGTCCCTTGCCATTTCATTGGCCTGATCCCAGCTCACACCTCTCTCATATACCTCTCCACCCCGTCCCTCCACCTCATCCTTGGCCTCCCCCTTCCTCTCCCCCCCCTTCCATCTCATTCACTTACACTCTCCTCGTAAGTCTCTCGCTCTCCATCTTCTTAACATGGCCAAACCACCTCAGTGTGTTTCTCCTAATGCTTTCTATCACATCCACATCCACGTAATAATGCTCCTTCACTACCTTGTTTGTCAGTTTGTCTCTCCATGTGACTCCACATGCTCCTCTCAAATAACTCATTTCCACTGCTTTCACTCTTGACTTGTGTCCCTCCAACAAGGTCCAAGTTTCATTTCCAAACGTTAGAGTTGGTATCACAATACTGTCATTCAGTAACTTTTTCACTTCTGTGCTCACTTCCCTGTTTCTTATCATTGCTTTCAAGGAACCAACAACCTTTCTTCCTTCTTGTTCCCATTCAAGCACTTCATCATCTAAACTTCCATCCTTACTCATCATACTAACAAAAGTACTTAAACGCACCAACATTTTTCAGTTCCTCCTCATCCAACCTCACTGTACATTCACTGACTTCATTGCTCTAGAAGACTTTCCATGCACGCTTCCACATTTATTTTGTCCAGAACTATTCTTTCACTCTGCTTGCATGATCTTGTGTTGACGCATACACACAACTGCCCACAATCGTAGTCCAACTTTCAATCATACCCATACAATCCTTGAGCCAACTGATCCATACTTTCTTATATTCTCCTTCTATGTCTTGCACACAACAGTACACACTACATCTTTTACCCTATCATTCTCACTCACTCCCGAGCATATACTCCATCCATACTTTCCTTCTCTCAAACTTTCACCTCCCCATTTAGTTTCAGTTAATCCATGTATATCCACTTCTGCACCCGCAAGCACCTGGACAATCTCTGTCTCTGTCTCTGTCTCTGTCTGTCTGTCTGTCTGTCTGTCTCTGTCTGTCTCTCTCTCTCTCTTCATCATTTGCACCCTTTACATTCCATGTCGCAATCCGTACCGTGTCCTATGTTCGGTCCTTAGTCATCACCTGTTGGTCAGTCCTTCTTATTTGTATTTTTATTTAGTTGTTTTTTGTGAAGGGGCACTAACCCTCCGCCAACCCACTTGTTGTCACGTAGGGATTGTGTGGTTAGTTATAATGTTACCACCTAGCATTGCTAATGATTTTCTGGTTTACAGGAAGAGATGTGTGTACTAATAAGAACGAATCCAGTGTGATTTAGACTGGCGAGACACGTGTGACAACTAAGCCCGTCACACATACGCGACTCAAGGGCCGACCGTGGCGCGACTCAAGGTTGTAACGCATTTTTGTCATCGATCGTCCCTTGATTCGCCGACAAAGCCCGGACTCTTTAGGGCGCTTGTGAGCAGCTGGGATGACTCACGACTTGCTAAAAGTCGTGTCACAGTTGCATTGCAGTCGGGAGTGTCGTATGAAGCTCGTGAAGCAGTCTTACTTCAATCAGATGTGTTGTGATGCAGTCGTTGTGTGTCGTGATGCTGTCGCTGACAAAAAAATACCCACCTGCTACCATCCACCTGCCACCATCCACTTGCCACCACCCACCTGCCTCCACACACCTGCCACCACACACCAGTGTCCACCCACCTGCCTCCACCCACCACTCACCTGCCTCCACTCGCCTGCCACCACCCACCTGGCATCTGCCACCACCCACCACCCACCTGCCACCACCCACCTGCCACCTGCCTCCACCAACTTGCCACTTGCCTCCACCCACTTCCCTCCACCCATCACCCACTTGCCTGCCTGCCACCATCTTACTCACCTACCACTTGCCCACCTACCACCCACTTACCCACCTACCAATTACCCACCTACCATTCGCCACCCATCTACCATTCGCCACCCACCTACCACCCCACCACCCACCTACCACCCAACCACCCACCTGCCCACCGATCCACCAAAGCCTTCCTGATCGCTTACAAATCTACTGATGAAGCCAGTTAAAAATAAAACCTACTTTTATTTAATAAAATCTGGAAATCTATCACCATACATCAATTACCTCTGTCTATATACCTGTTAACTATTTGATGTGAGGTTGATGTGGATATTGTAGGGTTGGGATGGTTATATAAGGTGGGGTTGGGTGTCATTGGTGGTCCAGGTGTGATGCCCTGCCCCACACTGGGTGTCATTGGTGGTTCAGGTGTGATGCCCTGCCCCAAGTTGGGTGTTACTGGTGGTCCAGGTGTGATGCCCCGCCCCATGGGTCGATCGTGGGGGTGTCGTGGGGGTGTCCTGGGGGGTCAGGGTGCATTCCTCTAATGCATCATGCAGTCGTGTTGAGTTCGTGGGCGGTCGTGTCACGGGCGTGGCTGACAAAAATCCGTTAAATTTCAAGTTTGAAGACTCATAACTCCATCGCCTCGTGGTTGCCTTGCAATCTTGTCACATTCGTGAGGATGTTACGACCTGTCATGAGGTAGTCGTGACGCGGTCGTGAAGCAGTCGTGTGCAGAGCAGACTTGGACCCAGTCAGGAGGCGTGGGAGCCAACTAGAACACGACCTTGAGTCGTGCCACGGTCAGCCCTTGAGTCGTGTATGTGTGACAGGGTCTTAGAGGCCTCACCAAGCCTCATGGTCTAGTGTCGCCCAGCCTCGATTCAATATTTTTGCGGGGTTTTAAAGACCTGTGAAGCTGTACAGTAGCTAATACTAAGTTAATAATAATGTTGCTGTTCATAGGATTCTTTCTTCCTATTCAGTCAAGTGCATATATATACCCATAAAGAAAGAATAACCAGGCTTTCAGAAAATCTTAGCTTGGAGAATAAAATAGTGTGTAGTATATATATATATATATATATATATATATATATATATATATATATATATATATATAGACTACACACTATTTTAATATATATATATATATATATATATATATATATATATATATATATATATATATATATATATAGACTACACACTATTTTAGTATATATATATATATATATATATATATATATATATATATATATATATATATATATATATATATATACATATATATATATATATATATATATATATATATATATATATATATATCTATCATCATCATCATCATCATCACCATCAGCCGTTTGAGTATCCACTGCAGGACCGGCCTATCCCAACAGAAGTCGAGACGATACAGCCAATGTATCTCTACCAAGTGGCTTAGGCTGTCTAGTAGAGATTGTATGTAGGGTAAGAAGTGCTTGTTAGTGTAATTGTAGTGTTGGAGCGGCTTTGGATGTGTGTGTAGTCTGTGAACCAAGTTATATATATATATATATATATATATATATATGAATAAATCTTCTGCAGTTAGTAAAAGGAGATTACCTTCAGAACTTCTGATGTGTGTGTTTTAGCATGCTTTAAAGAAGTAAGCTGTTCCACTAAAAATAATGTACTTAACGAATGCTCAATTAGTGAATCAGCCATATTAAGCTGATCCTGCCCTGTCATCTTGACCTTTGACCTATTGCTTGAAAAAAAAAAAAAATTACCCCATGACTGACCCACAGCATTCTAAGTTTGGTTAAAATCGGAAAAGAAATGTCATTAATTTTTTTCTAGGAAGATCACACAAAGGTAAAACTTTGACCTCGCCCTTTGACCTTGACCTCCAAATGATTTCAAAATTGATTCACTTTGTTTTAGCATTATCATCAAAGTTTCCCTCAAGTTTGATCTAAATTTAATTAATACTGTTAGATTTCCTAGGCCAGCGTTTGACTTACCCCTGTGAGCTTGACTCCTGATCTTTTGTACTCTAAAACAATACGTTTCTGTATAGGCCATTTGTCCACCCTTCGAATTATGTTTGGCTAATATCGGACAAGAACTAGTAGTTATTTTGTTAAGTCACATACATACATACACACGTCGCTCCACATGCCAGAATGTAGTAATATTTTAGCGAACTCGTTCATGATCATGACAGTTCTATTTTTTTGTTTTTTTTACAGTTCCAGGTAACAGCAAACTATTTCCAGCACTGAGAGTACGTAGCAGAAACTGAAAGTGTTGATTATGTGACCATCAGGTATCTCATGGTCCGGAGATCTCTGTTAATTTATTCCTGCTGATACTAGATTTTGTTTGTTTGCGAAAGTCATTGAATACGAACATTCTTTCTGATTAGTGGTGGTAGGTGGGGGCGCCCAGCATCCTTTTCCTCTTTTCCTTCCTTCCTATTCTGTCTGTCTTTCCTTCATTCTTTCCTCTTCTTTCTGCTTATGTGTGGCTCTACACTGAGTGACAAGCCAAATGGTTTCCTGTTCACCAGAGACCTTTTACTATGCTGGGTGGTAACCATATAACCAAATTATGGCACCTGGTGGTTTAGTGTGTAATTAACGCGCTCCAACCGGATTCAGGCTGTGTAGGTTTACATCCAAGGGATGGTTGCGGTTAATTGCTAACGTAATGCCACTCAGGGATGAGTGAGGCCGGTCACCCTCATCTTCAATGTCAGGACCAACTTGCCTAGCCCCGGGCTCCTACGCTCCTCTTGGGGCAACATAGGATTGGATGATGGATGGATGGATGGTTTGATTCGTGTGCTCAGCAGCATCACCAGTAAATATGACTGGAAGCGGGAACAGAGAAATTAGAGTCTCTGTGGCCGGTGCCCTTGGCCCATTCAGCCAAGGACGAATTCTTCATAGTTATCCCGATCTTTAAAAGAGTTTTATTAAGCTTAACATGTACTCTTAGAACTGGAGGGGTTACACAGCCTTCATTAGTTAGAATTACCAGGGGTTCTTTCATTCTGAAATCAATCGTTTGGTAGCAGCAGAAACAAAAACTTCAATGCATTGAAGTGGTAAGAGAAAAAAACAAAAAATTGAAATCAGTCGAGAGTCCCCTGAAGATAGTTCATCGGCAAGCGTCTTTCACTTGTGATTCCCGGTGATAATATGCACAAGAAAAACTGTCATCATCATCATCATCAACCTTTCTTTTATATTAGGTGGGTGAGGCACTATCCATAAACAAATAAAGAAACGGCAGGAAAATATGAGAACTACAGTATTATCAGTATGCACAGTATAATACAAATTTTTACTAATTTAATGGGAGGTGTCTCTCTCTGCCAGCGCGGGTTGAAGATAAGAGTTTAATTAAGAGCACTAGGAAGACGAAATGAGAATCATACTGGAAAAAAGATAAGAGAGAGAGAGAGAGAGAGAGAGAGAGAGAGAGAGAGAGAGAGAGAGAGAGAGAGAGAGAGAGAGAGAGAGAGAGAGAGAATTAGAAAGGGCATTCATGAAAACATGAATTATGACTGTTTGCTATGAACAAATGATTTATGTTCATGGCTATAATTTATGCTGATGTTTGACAACAAAACACACAGATTTTAACACATGTCAAAAACTAAATCCTAAAAATAATGCTTTTCCATCAGGCTAGTGACGTAGACTGCCGACCATTAATTCTTGCCGCCCACCAGCAGGGTTACGGATTTTAGCTGAAGGCTTAAGCGATGCCTCGCGGAGTAGTGGTATATATGACCATTCTATCTAACATTTTCCGTTGGTTTGTTGTATCCATAACTATGTTCTGTCGTCTGAAGAAAGCAAGAAAAGTATGTAAAATTCGTCATCGGTCTGAAAGGGTTAGATAAACGAAATGACAGATTGATAAAACTGGGCCTAAACACACACACACACACACACACACACACACACACACACACACACACACACGGGCTGCCTTTTTCAATTTCACACGTGGAAAATACAATGATGGTAAAATAAAATGGCTTTAAGGCTGCGATGGGCTCAGGGTTAAAGGAGATTGAGTCTTATGAGAAAATTGGAGGGGGTGGTAAAGAAAATGGAATGAGGGAGGAGGAAGATGAGGTTAGAGAGGGATGGGAGGTTAGAGAGGGATGGGGTGAAGACGATATGAGAGAATGGAGAGAGGGTGGTAGTGGAGAGATGAAGACGAGAGGAGAGGAGAAAGTGAGACAAGAAAGAGGAAAAGAGAGAGAGAGAGAGAGAGAGAGAGAGAATGGAAAATTAATATAAATTAAATAGTCGTCAGATAAAGGTGGTCAAACAACTAATTGTTCTCTCTGACAAGGAATTTTTTCAGTCCATTTTCAATGATTGTTTGTTAGCTTCTTTGTCTTTCAGCAGGATTACTCAAAAACTAAAAGAGAGATTTGGACCAAATTTGGTGGCCCATGTCCCAGGGAATGATCGATTAACTTCTGGGACCGATCCCTTGGGTGTGTAGTGGTTAGAACGCCCAGATTCAGGTTACAACCTTGATTGCTAGGATATTTGATCCTCGAGAGAAGACTGAAATTTTTTCTCTCCGACAAGGAGAGAAAGTTTTCACCCCTGTTTGGCTGTTTGTTTGTTTGTTAAAAGGATTGCTCTTAAACTAAATGCGAGATTTGGACCATATTTGGTGGGTAAATAGTCCATGTCCCAGGTGAAATTGAATAACTTTTGGGACCGATTCAGATCGCATTACAGATTCTGTATCCGGAAAACACTTTTAGCGAAACGCTTATCATTGTGGAGACACCCTAGCCTACTCTTGTAGGTTGGTTTGGAAATTATGTTGCCCTTGCCGGAGAGATGCGCTCCACTGCGTGCCCCTCTAGTTAAAAAAAAAATCTGTCCACCCACTATCCTACTCTATTATTTCCATGAGGCAAAGATCGTAGTGAACCAGACCAAGACTACTTAGCCCAGATTATGAAAGCCAGGATAAACATAACAGTTCGTTGAGTTACACTGTCTGAATAACAACCCTCTACTACCTCTTGGTGGCTCACCTGCTGGAGCGACTGCACCACTAGACAACAAGGGGCCCGGTTACCACTTGGGTATTGTTATCATCAGACCCAGTAAATGTTTTTTTAGGGTACACGAAGAAATTTAGCTTGTCATTTAGAGTCAAGTTGCCTGTCGGTGGCGCTATATCGATTAGGTGGCTTGTGGGTGCTTCCTCCACACACCACCACCACCTGTTCAATCTGTCACAACAATGAAATAAAATGTAACAATACATTCAATATACTTTCTAAAAAGGCATCATAAGCCCTCTTCAAAATGCCTACTGATAAATTAATAACGCATTAACTTATATTAGTTGAGGAAAACGTTGTACCATACTTGTTTATATTTAGGTCGCAGCTGTTGCCACTCACTGTGGGACGCAATCTTTAGTTCTGGCGAAGAAAATCAGGTTACCTGAGGGTGATGGGGGAGGAGTGGCCGGCAGGTCAAGAGTGGAGAAGTAGGTGAGGGGCAGGGAGGTGAGGGTGAGAAGAGGGAAGGTTGTGCGGGTGGGAAGGACAGTCAGGGGAAAACTTAGGGGACAGATGGGGACATAATGGACAAGCGAGGGACAGGAGGGGGGGGGGGCCGGCGGACAGGGAAATCAGGAGGGGGAAAAGGGATTGCAGGTGGGAAACAAAAAGGGTAACAGTTTCTTTCATTTCATTACAAAAATTATAGCCTTAGACAAAAGCAAAGAAAATTTGCATTTTCTTTGAGGTGATATCTTTTTAAAACTAGTACTTTCTACCTCCGGAAAATTTTACTGTCTTTTTTGAAGGGATGACATTACAGTTGGTGTTAACCTCTTTACTACGATGACGTCTTTTTTTTACCTTATTTCTGCTAGAATCAGATGATTATATTCAGCTCGAGGTACTCCTAAATATGAGGTTTATTTATTGGTTTCATTAATCTTTTCACCCATGGATACCTTCCCCAAATTGATTAAAATTGTCTGGATGAATTAAGAGCTAACCCAGCCAGGACATCACAGTACTGTAGAGTTTTAATATTAACCTCTTACGACCGCAATTGTTTCAGGTATGGTACCTCCCACAACCGCAATTCGGGGGTGTTTTGGCGACTTTCACCAAGGGCAAATTGACTGTGTTCTAGTTAAAGAAGAAGAATTTACACACCTGACAATGCAATCCGTACCCTCGTAGGCCTAATGGTTACCGCACAATCGAACGTCAAAGTTGAAAAAAAGTTTATGATAGTTACCCCTCGAAAACAATCGAAAACACGAAAATTTTTATAACTACCTATTTTTCTTATTGAAACAAGTCATTTCAAAGTGTTTTGTGACACCAACCATGAAAACAGGTGTATGTAGGTGTGGGGAGATTACTAGACTGGGGAGATAAAGTAGGCTGTAGAGAGTAGGCCTATAGGTACAGTGGTTGGAAATAACCAGCTTTACGCATGAAAAGAAAGCACTTCAGTGTGTTCTGTAACATCTACCATGAAAACAGGTGTGTATGTAGGTGTGGGAAGATAACTAGTGTGGGGAGTAGGCCTACAAGGCCTTGGTGGTACTTGGGGAGAAAAATTTTGGCAACAACCAATTTCTCTTGTGGAAACCCTCCATTTCAATGGGATTTGTCATACAAGCCATAAAAACAGGTGTGTATGTAGGTGTGGGAAGATAAGCCCTTCAAGGCCTCATAGCCATTCCAAAACTAACACAGATGCATATAAATGTTTATATCCATCAAGAACATCAAAATAAAGATGAATAATGCTATAAATGCATGCATAAGGAGAAAGAAAAAAAATTTGTTTCTGATTTCTCTTTTTACTGTCCCAACTTCTCGTTACACATTTATCACACCATTACAATTATCACATTATCATTACACTTCATCACACTTATCATTACAGTTTCGGCAATAACCAAATTCTCTCGTGGAAACTCCATTTCGTTGGAATTTATCACATCACCCATGAAAACAGGTGTGTTTGTATGTGTAGGGAGATGAAACAGGTACGGGAAGTAGCCCTACAAGGTCTCATAGTCTTTCGAAAACTAACAGACGGACACTACTCAGAGGTGCTAATCTGGGCGGGGTAGTACGTACTGAAACTGGTGAGTACGAAGTGAGAAGTGAGCAGAGTGAGGTGTAAAAATATGGGGAGAAGAAGGAATAATATGAAATAGGTAAGTACATCAGGCTTGAAACTCGGGGGCCCGTTGGAGGTTGACAGGGTAGTGAGGGACAAGGAGGGAGAGATAGGGTGGGGTTTAGGGGGGGGGACGAGGCTAGCAGGGAGGGAGGAGGGGCAAGAGAAGGTGGGAAGGGACGCAGGTTGTTGTGGGAGGAGAGTGCAGTTGTGTGGAGGGGTGGGAGAGTGATGGGGGACAAGAAGGGAGTGAGGGAGTGGAGTAGAGGGTGGCATGGAGGTGGCCAAGAGTGGGGTGCCCCTCACTGCCGGGGTTGGTCCGATCCCCCCTCATGCCACATCAGGGACGAGTTCTTATTGGACTGAAGCCATGTACGTCATAATCGGTGTGAAGCAAGCGTTCTGCAGTTTTTTATAGGCCGCATTCAATTGATGCGATTAGGCATTTTGGCATAAAACTCAGATCGCATCAATTGATGCGATTAGGACTTAAGGGGTTAAGCACCTATTTGAGAGGCCAAAGTACTTTTACTGTTATTAATGTCCTCCTGGTCAGGCGACGTACACATATCCCTTTTATCTAAATTCGAATTGGGGCGCAGGTGTTGGCCAGCACCTGCACGAGGATTTTTGTTTTACTGTGCTTTCTTAGGTTCACAGATATAATTACAGAAATGTTATGAAAAGAATGCCATCAGGCATTGAACACATTTATAGAAAGTTTCACATGAGAGCCTAGAAAATGAAGTGAGAAAAAAGAAACTTGCTAGTAAATGTAAGATTGTGATAAGATGGTTTTTCCCCTTCGCTGTTGTATTGTCACCTCTGCGATCCAGACTTTTACGTGGTCAAAAGGGACAGAAATCAAGTCACTATTGATGACCACTGTGTGCTGGAAAGGTCGGGAACTCAGATTGATGGAGACTCTCTCCCACTAGTGGCCTCTTCAGTTGTGTTTATTATATTTCAAGTGGTCAAGTTAAGAACGGTAGCATGCCAAAATGACGGAGCCAGTCTCCAACTAGGCCAACCCAAGCCCAACCTTCGCAATTTCCCAAAATGCTTCTAAGTTTTCACATTAACAACTACTGGGTAAGCTCTATACCACCAGTTCTCAAGGGTTATACAAACAATAAAGTTCGAGTGGGAGGAAATGTGTATCAACAAGACCAAAGCTAGAAATCTTCCCCAGCTACTTGCTTTACAGATTAAACCTGAATCAGTTGGCATGTTGCTCAAAAGAAAATATATGCATGTTGCTCAAAAGAAAATATAAGCGATAGGATATTGGTAGTGAAAATTCTGTTGGGAAGAAAGATAGCTGCGATTATATCGGCATATGCTCCACAGGCAGGATTGGATGAATCAGAGAAAGATAGATTTTGGGATGATTTAATACGTGTAGTGGGTGGTATGCGGGATGATGAGATAGTGATTTTGGGAGGGGACTTAAATGGTCATGTAGGTGAAGCAGCACAAGGTTATGAAGGAGTGCATGGGGGATGTGCGTATGGTCTAAGGAATGCAGAAGGGGAAAGGATACTCGAGTTTGGGGAGGCAACGGATATGATTGTGTGCAACACATATTTTAGGAAAAGAGACAGTAGGTTAATTACGTATGAGTCTGGGGGAAATAGCAGTCAGATAGATTATTTTCTGGTTAGGAGGGCCGATAGGAGGTTAGTGAGGGATGTTAAAGTTATAGGAAGTGAGGAGTGTGTGCAGCAGCACAAACTATTGATTTGTGATATGGTGCTTAAAGAACAAGTGATGAAAAAGAGGACTTATATACCTAGGAGGAAAATATGGAAGCTGAAAAACCAAGTAGTAAGGGATGCCTTCTATAGCGAGTTGAGGAAAGTGGTGGCTGAACAGGGTGCTGTAGACAGAGGCGTTAATGAACAGTACAGAGCCCTCAAGAACAATTTCTTGAGAGTTACTGATGTAACATGCAGCTGAACAAGAGGACCACCAAGACATAAAGTAACTTGGTGGTGGGATGAGGGTGTAGAAGCTGCAATTAAGGAGAAAAGAAGGCTTTTCCGGGAATGGAAGAAGGGTGGTAGCAAAGAGGAATTTTTGGCTGCCAAGCGTAGGGCTAGAAGAGAGGTATACAGGGCAAAGTCTGAGTCACAGAGACAATTACTTGATAACCTAAATCATGGGGAAAGGAAAAATATATTTAGGGTGGCAGGTCAGGTGAAGAGGGATAATCGGGATATCATAGGTGAGCAGTGTGTGAAGAATGATGAAGGAAGGGTAGTGGTGAACAGTAAGGATATTAAAGATGCATGGAGAGAGCATTATAACCAGTTGTTGAATGAGGAGTTTGACTGGGACAGGGAAGATTTGGAGCCAGCAGATCCAGTGTCTGGCCCTTGGCCTTTGATTGATACTGCTACTGTGAGTGAGGCAATAGGCAGGATGAGGGTGGGGAAGGCAACAGGTGTGTCTGGGTTGACTGCCGAAATGTTGAAGGCCTCAGGCGATATAGGGGTTAGTCATTGACCTGATAAATAGGATTATTTATGAGTGTGTTGTCCCAGATGATTGGCTGAAGAGTGTAATTGTAAATGTGTATAAAGGGAAGGGTGATGCCCTGGAAAGAGGAAATTATAGAGGTATAAAGCTTTTAGATCAGATAATGAAGGTAATGGAGAGAGTTTTAGAAGGTATGATTAGAGAAAGAGTGAATATTGATGAGATGCAGTTCGGGTTCATGCCAGGTAGGGGGACCACTGATGCCATATTCATTGTTTGACAGCTTCAGGAAAAATATATTGGTAGGAGAAGGGATCTTTATTTTGTTTTTGTTGATTTGGAAAAGGCCTTTGACAGAGTCCCTAGAGAGGTGGTGAAGTGGGCAATGAGAAAGCTTGGCTTGGAGTAGTGGCTGGTTAGGGTGGTTATGGCCATGTATGTGGGTGCTCACACCCAGGTGAGAGTGAATGGAGATTTGAGTGATGAGTTTTCCGTGAATGTTGGTGTGCATCAGGGGTCAGTCTTGAGTCCCATATTGTTTATCATGGTACTTGAAGCCCTTTCACGTGACTTTAGAAACGGACTTCCGTGGGAGTTGTTGTATGCTGATGATTTGGTGCTGATTGCAGAGAATGAAAGGGAGGCGGAGGAAAGGTTTAGGAAGTGGAGAGATGGTATGGGGCAAAAGGGTTTAAGGGTAAATGCAGATAAAATAAAAGTGATGATATCTAGGGTTGGTGGCAGTACTGTCAAAGACGAGGGAGAGTGGCCATGTGCAGTTTGCCACAAGGGCGTGGGAAGTAATTCCATCTTGTGCGGTGTGTGTGATAAATGGGTGCATAAGAGATGTAGTGGTATCAGAGGTAGACTGCGAGATAATGCTGATTTTATGTGTACGGCGTGCCGGGGTGAGCAGGTGGAGATTGTCAGATGTGAAAGGATTGAACTTACTGGTGAATCTCTTGAGTGTGTGGGAGAGTTTTGTTATTTGGGAGACATGTTGTGTGCTGGAGGTGGGGCTGGAGCTAGCTCTGTGGCTACGGTGAGAAGTGGTTGGAAGAAGTTCAGGGAGCTCTTGCCTCTCCTGACATTGAGAGGGCTCTCCCTACGTGCTAAGGGGTCTTTGTATGCAGCATGTGTTAGGAGTGTAATGCTGTATGGCAGTGAGACCTGGGCAGTGAAGGAGGAAGATATTCGCCGGCTCAGACGTACAGAAATGACAATGATTAGGTGGATGTGCAGTGCGTCCGTGCGTCCAAGGCCTGGAGGGGCTGGGTTTACAATGGAAGAGTTGAGAGGTAGGATGGGACTGGAGTGTATTGGTGTTGTGATAAGGAGAGGTAGATTGAGGTGGTTTGGACATGTGGAGAGAATGGGGTATGATAATTGGGTGAGGAAGGTGAGAAGTGTTAATATTGGGGATGGGGTTATGAGGGGTAGACCGAGAAAGACATGGGACGAGGTCATTAAGTGTGACCTTAGGGTTAAGGGACTGAACAGGGAGGCTGCAACGGATCGTGCAGCGTGGAGAGCCGCCATTAGGTGACCAAGGCCAACACATGCAAGCATGTTGGAGCCTTTAAAAACGAAACGAATATGAAATCCACAAAACTTAGCTCCTCTGTCCCAGTCAATATGTTTCTTCATAATCATCCCTCTGAGCACATAGTTCACTGGTCCAGTACTCTGCCACTGCTGACCTTGACCTCCACACTAGGACCTTGACTCACGCACTGAGACCTTGACTCACTCACTAGGTCTTCGACCTCCACACTTGGACTTTTGACTCATTCACTGGTACTTCGACCTACACACTTGGACCCGCTAGAAGTTAATATGAATAAAGAATAACTATTCTCCCCAATGCAAGTAATCCCTTCACATGATCAAGAAAGTCTCATAATAAAGAAACATGAATTACAACACTTGGCATCTCAAGTAATAACAGAATAATACGTGGCACTCCAGACACATAGGTCTGCTCAAAATAATACTTATTGTAGGGATAACGTAAAAGAAAAAGTACTATAACATATACAGTAAGCATGAATAACTTTAACCATGAAAATCATCACTGCATCAGTATCATTGTGCCTCACAAAGTAACCACATGAACATTAACTCACAACATAGACCTAATAAGTACTGAATTGCAAAGTCATCCCAACACATTAATAAATAATTCACAGTTCCTGGGCACCTGATACTTGGCCCACAAAAATCACACATTTCTCTGAGACTCAGACAGAACTCTGTAGCTAGTATTCTCGTATTCCAGTTACACACTAAATAATAATATAAAGTACAATACACAAAAATATGGGAAATACCTCACAATTCAGCTCCCAGGATACAGAGTGGAGCGAGAAACTCGAGACTCGCTCTTCCAATGACTAATGGCGTCACCGATACACACTTCCTTAGGAAGGACAACACTTGATTCTACCCCGAGTCTGTTTTTTTATTTCGTCACTATTATCACTCGTGGAGTATCAATGTTCTCGATTCAACATGTTAAACATCAATAATATCAAATTACTTACAGAATTCCTGGAGCGGGGGAGGATGACGACAGTACCAACCATCTGCCACCTATCACGGCCGGTGAGCGAGTGAAACACGCCAAAACTGCCTGATGCAAAGGGGGAGGGGGGGATGACGGCTTACATTATTTAAATTTTTTATTATTACAAACTCGTGATAGACTCAGTGTGATGTCTTTCCCCTTACAATCGATTACCCGAAAAAAATGACATTCTCTAGTCACAATAATTACTCACCAACACTTCTCTCTTTATACCCTTACGTTGAAAAACAACGAAAATCATCGCGCTTTAAATCACTTTCCACACGCATTCATTATGCTGGATTACGTGACCAAAGGCACATGTTCCCATCCACCCGAGATTTTATATTATAAAGAGACTTAATACTAGTAAATCACAGTGGGAAAAAAAATGACTTAGCAACTAGGTAACTTAATCTATGTTCTGATCATGTCCACATGGTAACAACTATGCCTCGGCCACACACTCTCCCTAATTCGAACTTTTGATCATATAAAATGAACTAGATACAACTCATTATCACTTCCGGGCACTACACCATATACCATGTTAGATAGGTTGACAGCTAGATAGAAGACAGATAGAGAAAGAGAAAGATAGATAAACAAATATATAGATAGATATTTGTACATTTACTTTATAAAAATTCGAGCGTGGTTCCAAAAGAATTGAAGTGTCAGGAGGAAGTCGAAGCATCAAACAGAACTGAAATATACGCATCACTTTTGGAGATATAATAATTTGAATAAAAAATGAATCTCTGCGAAATCAACAAATCATTATGCACTAGTTTAACCTCGTTTTATTTCATATAGATTGTTGAAACGTTTTTCTTTCCGCCATTGAATCATTATGCGCAACTCTTTACAGAGAATAAAACATATTGGAATATTATATGCCAATGAGGTTTTTACAAAGTTACCCTGAGGTCGATAAAATATTCTAGTTTGCAAATAATGGTTAGATACTCTCTGTTCTCCTTTATGTGTACCCTACCGTTGGATTGTAATAAACTGACATTAAGGTACCTTATTGCTGGAAAGAATGAAATATGAGGAAGACCATGCAACAAACAGAACTGTTTTAAGCGATACGTGTTTACGGCTACAAGAGTTTGTAGGAAAGAAAAATCTCAGGGTGTCTGAACCGAATCAAAAGAAAAAAAAAAATCTCTTTCCTGACTTTCACATATATTTTTAAAAAGATTCTGACGCTAGTATATAACCGTAAACACAACATCTTAAAAAAAAAAAAAAAAAAAAGCAAACTAGATTATTAAATGATAAGAAATGTTGAACCAGGAAAAAAAAAGTAGGGTTTGGGGTTGCAATAGTGCAGCGGCTAAGGGCACTGTCCCGTAAGCCAGAGGACCTGAGTTGGGCTACCCATGTTTGTGGAGATTAGCCCATGTTTGTGGAAATTTACTCAGTGTCTGTAGAGTAACCCCTGGCCTTACACGGTATGGCCTGAAGGATCTCCACCATCGTACAACTTCACAAAGACAGCAAGAAACAAGAGATGTTAGGCAAGAGACGGACAGTAATTTGACCTTATTTAGGCATGCCCAGAGGATTTTTTCGGTAATACTGACTGCGATGACAAAATAAGTAATATGAACGGTGAGCGATCAAACAGACTTAGAAATGCAGACGTTATTGTTCTCTTCAGTGAATATGTTAATAAGATGATCAGATCTGGAAGACTCTGAAGGCACACTTGTACACTGATGCTGGAGTTGCTGTTTCTTAACCCCGGTATGTCAGATCAAGTAGACCCGTCGATCTTGGATAAACAACTGATCACAGGTTCACATAGGCGTTGATATTATTCATGCACCTTTGATTATCATGTGCTGTGCTACTGCAAAACTGTTTGAAGGTGAGGCGCCTCTGAAGTGGGTCTAATAATGACTGTGCGGGGATAATTTTATGTGTCTGGTTGTACTGTGTGTGTTGAGCGAGAGATGGTGATTGGAAATACGCTGTTTGAGAAGAAGGATATTTACAAGTATACATGGGTGAGACAGGAGGGTGGAAGGCTTGTTGATAGAGCTTTGATGGACTATGTGGTTGTGTCTAGGAATGTAATAGGAAGATTGTTGGATGTGAGAGTTCTGAGAGGGGAGGGTGGAGGTATGTCTGACCACTACCTGGTGGAGGAAAAGTAAGAGTAGGTAAGAGATGGGTGAGAGCTAGGAGGATTAGGTGTGGCAGGGAGGTTTTGAAAGTGAGTGAGTTGGATAAAAGAGAGAAAAAGATAGAGTATCAGGAGAAACTGAAAGATGAATGGAACGCAGTAGAAGATCAGGAAAATGGCAGTGTGGAGGAGGAATGGCAGTTGTTTAAGAGTGCTGTGGTGGGGCATGCAGAAGAGGTGTGTGGTGTGAGACATGTGGGTGGTGGTGTAAGAAAAAGAAGTGAATGGTAGTGCGAGGAAGTAAGTATGGCTGTGGCTGAGAAGAGACGTCCATATGAAGTGTGGCTGCAGAGGGGATGAGATGTCATATGAAACGTATAAGGAAAAGAGGAACTGGGCGAGAAGGGCTGTGCATGATGCTAAAGTGGCAGTAGATGAGAGGTGGGGTAGGCGGCTGACAGAGAATTTTCAACAGAATAAGAAAATGTTTTGGAAGGAGGTGAAAAGGTTGAGAAAGGGAGAGTCTGGGAGGGAAGAAATAGTAAAAGCAGAGGATGGCAGGATGTTAACTGAGATGGATGCAGTAAGGAAGAGGTGGGCAGAGTATTTTGAAAGATTGTTAAATGTAGAGGAGGAAAGGGTGGCTGAGATTGTGGTGGATGGAAGGGTGCAAGGAATAAATGTGTTGGGAGAGTTGAATGATTCTTTGATCACGAAGGAGGAAGTGGAGAAGGCAGTAAAGGAGATGAAAACAGGGAAAGCTGCAGGTATGGATGGGTGTGCTGTGGAATGCCTAAAGGGTGGTGGAGTGATTATTGTTGACTGGTAAGTAGGATTGTTGAATATGTGCTTTGTGAAAGGCATGGTGCCAATTGACTGGGTAAGTGCTTGTGTGGTCCCGTTGTATAAAGGCAAGGGTGAAAAGTATGAATGTACTAGCTTTAGGGGTATATGTCTGTTGAGTGTTGTAGGTAAGGTTTATGGCAGAGTGTTAAGTATGAGAGTCAGAGAGGGTACAGAGGGAGTGATTGAGGATGAGCAGTGTGGCTTTAGGAGAGGGAGGGGATGCATGGAGCAGGTGTTTGCTGTGAGACAAGTGTGTGAAAAGTATTTAGCGAAAGGCAAGGATGTGTTTTAGGCATTCATGGATTTAGAGAAAGTGTATGACAGAATTGATAGGGAGGCTTTGTGGACTGTTTTAAGATTGTATGGACTTGATGGTAGGTTAAATAGGGGTGAAAAGTTTTTATGTAAATAGTTGAGCGTGTGTAAGAGTGGGAAATGCTGTGAGTGATTGGTTTCCCAAGAGAGTGGGGCTGCGACAGGGATGTGTGATGTCACCATGGTTGTTTAATATTTACATGGATGGTGTCGTAAGGGAGGTGAATGTAAGAGTTTTAGGTGGAGGTATGAGTCTGGTGAATGTTGATGGTCGAGAGTGGAATCTGAAGCAGCTGCTGTTTGCAGATGATACTGCATTGGTGGCTGATTCAGAGGAGAGATTGAGACAGTTGGTAGAGGAGCTTGGAAGGGTGTGTGAAAGGAGGAAATTGAAAGTAAATAAGAATAAGAGTAAAGTGATGAAGTGCACGAGGTTGGTAGATGGTAGGGGGATGAATATAGTTTTGAATGGCGAGTTGCTTGAGGAGGTAGAGTGTTTAAAATATCTAGGGTCACATGTTGCTGTGGATGGAAGAATAGATGCCGAAGTGACGTTTAGAATAAATGAAGTAGGAAACGTGATGGGAGGAATGAAAAAAGTGTTTAGATGTCGTTCGCTTAGAGTGGATGTAAAGAGAAGGCTGTATGAGGGTGTTGTGGTACGGACTGCATTATATGGGGCTGAAACATGGAATATGGGTGTAGCAGAGAGGAAAAGTTTGAATGTGATGGAGATGATGTGTCTGAGGAGTATGTGTGGAGTGACGCATATGGATCGAGTGCGAAATGATGAGGTGCAAAGGAGAACTGGAGTTGTTCAGGAGATGGCTGGTAGAGTTGAGCAGAGGGTGTTGCGATGGTTTGGGTATATGGAGAGAATGGATAATGAGCGACTGGTGAAAAAGATAACTAGATCTGATGTGAGAGGTGTAAGGCTGAGAGGAAGACCACGAATAGGATGGATGGACAGTGTGAAGAGAGCGCTGGATGCGAGAGGGATGTCTGTTGAACAAGGAAGAGTGGCTGTGTGTGACAGAAATAAATGGAGAGAAATTGTGAATGAATAAGTGATGACGCAGCCCTGAGGGGATATTCTCCCGAATTTGGTCTGATCAGCTAGTCAGGTCAGGTGAGGGTAAGGAGATGGGTCTGTTATGATGTGGCATGGGTAAACCAGCTCTCCTATCGGGCCCTGCTGCGGATGTCACTGATTGCATTGTGCAGTTGACCCTTGTGCGGTGTGGTGCGGTGAGGATCTGTCCGTTCTCCCCTTTGGGGCTAAGATGCGAATGAATGTGTTTGAATGGATGAGTAAATGGGGAGTGTGTCGTCCTGTCTCGGCTACCTCCCTTTCCTTGGGGGAAGCAGCCTAGGTATATAGATAGATAGATAGGTTGTACTGTGTAGTCTGTCTATCAAAATATTGCCAGACGCCTTAATCCCGTTTGGGGTGACCACCAACAAATCGTCCCAATGTCACCCGGTCCCCCGCCATTTCACTGCTCTGCTCCCAGCTCACACACCCTTCTCTCATATACCTCTCACTCCATCCCCCGATCTCATCCTTGGACCTCCCCCCTCCCCCCCTCCACCTCACGAACATACACGCTGCTCGTTAGTTTCTTGATCTATCCTCTCCACTTGGCCAAACGACCTCAGTGTATTTCTTCTAACGCTTTCAGTCACATCCACATCCACACCACAACGCTCCTTCACTTCCTCATTCGTCAGTCTGTCTCTCCATGTAACTCCAAATGCTCTTCTCAAATAATTCATTAATTTTACACTGCTCTCACACTTGTCTTGTGACCTTGCAACAAATTCCAAGCTTTGCTTTCATACGTTAGTGCTGGTACAAAAATACTATCATGCAGCGACTTTTTTGCCTTCATACTGACTTCCCTATTTCTAAACACTGCTTTCAAAGAACCAGCAACCTTTCATCCTTCTTCCACCCTTTCAGGCACTTCATCTTCTAAACATCCATTCTTACTCATCACACTACCCAAGTACTTAAACGTACCCACATTTTGCATTTCCTCATCATTAAACCTAAGTGTACATTCAGTGACTTCCTTTCTCTCCAAGACCACAACTTTAGTTTTCGCTACAGTCACCTTTAGATTCCGTTTCTTGCTCTCTCACCCAAACTCATTCACTAGGGCATGCAGTTCCTCTTCGTCTTCACTCAACAATACAGCATCATCTGCAAATAAAAACACAGGAATTTTTCAAACGCTGCCCTCTCTCATTAGGGCCGCTTCAACATCCACTGCCCTACCTTGTACCTCTTTCATAACCCCATCCGTATACAGATTGAACAACCATCGAGACATGACACATCCTTGTTTCAATCCAACATTCAGACGGAAAAATTCATTCATTTCACTATCCACACGCACTGCAGCCGTAGCACTCTTATACATACCCTTCATGGCATTCAGCAACTTCCCGTTTACCTCATATTTTCTTAATATTTTCCAACTTCCTTGTCTATCCACCCTGTCATATGCTTTCCTTAAATCCATGAAGGCTGCATAAAACTCCTTTCCCTCCTCTAGAAACTTTTCCACTATTGACCTAGGGATGAATGATCTACCCAATCTCTTTCCTTCCTAAAACCTCCCTGTTCTTCTCCAACTAATTCCTTCGTTATTTCCCTAACTTTGTCAATAAGTATCCTACAGTATTTTTCCTATCACACTAAGAAGACAAATAGCCCTGTGACTACCACACATTTATTTTTTTCCGTTTTCCTTTGTACAGTAGAATAATTATACCAGACCTCCAATCCTCCATCACTCTGCCTTCCTCCCAGGCGAATCTGCACATTTCACATTTCCGTTCTACTACGATCTCTCCCTCATGCGTCAGCATTTCACCACACACTCCATTAATTCCTTGACCTTTCCTCATTTTGGCTTTCTTCATTGTTTCCACTACTTTCATCCTACTGATCTCTTCCTACCTTCTCACCTCCCTCCTTCTCCCAGCCATTCCCCAGCCACTTATACTCACATTACTTTCATTTTCTTTACGTTTAACAGTTCCTTAAAGTGTTGTCTCCAACTGGTCATTAATTCTTCCTTCTCCACTGTCAATAGACCACTTTTATCCTTCAATCCCCTACTCTATATAACTCTTCTTACATCCTTCCAGAACATTTGCTTACATTCCCTCCAATTTACACTGAAATTCCTTCCTAATTCCTCATCCACTCTCTTCTTACTTTATCTTACTAATCTTTTCACCTCTCTCTTCCTCTCTCCATCCCTCACCTTCCTCCATGCCTTTGCTTCCCATCCTCTCACTGAATGGTCTCTTCTTTAGCTGCACAGCTTGTCTCACCTTTTCATTCCACCAAGCTGTTCCTTGCAACACCTTACGTCTTCTCTTCACCCCACACACCATCTCACGAGTTGCACGGATTTCTTCTGTGAATATCTTGCAGACACCTTTCACCTCCCTCATTTGCTCTACATCATATTTACCCGTTTGCTCCTCCACTTCCCTCGTATATTCTGCTTTTTTTTTTTTTTTTTCATCCTCTTGCAACATTTCTACCCTCGTTGTATGGACCAGTTCCTCCTGTTAATCCCTCCTTCTATTCCTCCACTGCATTTGAATCTTGACTTTCACCACCACCAAGTGGTGGTCCGAAAGTCTTCTTCCCGAACCTCTGTATGCTCTTTCATCCATTACATACCTACTCATTATCTCATCCACACACACACGTAATCAATCATTGTTTTCCGCTCATTCAATTCATCACCCCTCCTTCTCATCACTCGCCACGTATACCTGTGGGTCATTTTGTGCCTAAAGAAAGTATTGGTTATCACCAACCCCCTTCCCACACAAATATCCACTAGAGCATTGCCATTCTCATCTACTTCTGCAGGCACACCCCACTCTCCATTACTCCATCCACCTTCACATTCCCTACTTTTCCATTCATATCTACATTCAAAAACACTCTTTAATTCCTCTCAAACTTTTCCATGCATGCTTCCACATTTGCCCATAACTCTTCGTTCACTCTGCTTACACGATCTGGTGTTGGCGCATACACACACACACAATCGCCGACGTTTGTAATCCTACTCTCAGTCTTACTTGCAGTCCCTGAACCAGCTGATCAATAGTCTCTCATATTCTCTTTCCATCTGATGCACATAATACATACACCAATTTTTGCCGTCTCATTCTCACCTACTCTCGTGCATATACCTTATCCATACTCCCACTGTCTCACACTCTCACCTCCCCATTTACTCCCAGTTAATCCACATATGTCCATTGTTGCACCCTCAAGCACCTGGACAATCTCTTTCTTTGCACCCTTTCCATTCCATGTCGCAATCTGTGCCATGTCCTTTGTCTGGTCCTTGGTCGTCACCTGTTTGTCCATCCTGGTTCGAGGCTTCTTGTTTGTATGTTTTATTAGTTGTTTTCCGGGGAGAGGCATTAACCTTCCAGCAACCCACTTGTTGACACTTGGGAACATGTGTTTGTTAGTTATAAAGTTATCATCCAGCGTATTGAATGATTTCCTGGTTTATAGGAAATAATTTGCCTCGCCACTCAGTGTAAAGCAAGCCTGAAATAAAGCACCACTACACTGAATGGGTGGATGATGGGCACCCCTACCGATCATAGAATGACAGTGGTAATTTGAATTGGAGCTCGCTGTTGCATATAACTTTGTACCTCTCAATTAGTGATAATCCCCAGCAGTGATGACTTTAGCTTCAGAATGTAAAATGAGCTCCAGAAGTAGTTCTGATGCAGCCAGGGATAATACTTTGGGCATTGTTCTGTATGGTCAGCATGGTTTTGCAGTTTTTATTGACAGACTAATGCTTGCCCCGCAAACAATTGTGGGACTAACAAATAGCCTTTCCACCACAAAATGCTTGCAAATACCAATATTTTGTTTCTATATCGTTATTGAGCCCACAATGACCAATTCTGACCAAAAAGTACAGGAAAAATATTTTTTTCATATTTTTGTGTGTTGCAATTTCCAACAATTTTGCGCCGTCGTGTCACGCGCAGTCTCCATTTTTGTTTTTTAGACTCCATGGACCTGACCTAATACAAAAATAATAAGGTCGATATCTGTTACCATTCTCGTAAAAAACAAACAAAAAACGAACAAACGCGCAGACACACATTTTTGTCCGTCGCAATTTCCAAAAATTTCGTGTCGTTTTATCACGTACAATCGCCATTTCTTTCTGACATTCCTTGGACTTTCCCCGACCTAATGCAAAAAGAATTAGATCAATATCTATTATCTTTCCCGTAAAAGAAACAGAGAAATGCATTTTATGAATGTAGCTCATTCTGAACCAGCTATACATGAAACAGAATTCCTAATTAACCCCTTAACTGCGAGGCGTCACTTGCGTGATGCTAAGGTGCAAGGGATCACACCGCGGGGCATCACTTTTGTGCTTCTGTGTTATTTTGAATTCGTC
The DNA here is from genome assembly GCF_032717465.1 of Coenobita brevimanus. Lineage (NCBI taxonomy): Eukaryota > Metazoa > Arthropoda > Malacostraca > Decapoda > Coenobitidae > Coenobita > Coenobita brevimanus. Next base: position 6,497,401 of record NC_136988.1, on the reverse strand, counting down.
CGGGCTTTCAAGTGGTGGCTTTTATCATCTATCAGTACTACCAGTGTCCAGCTATAGCCAGTGCTGCTAATGTCATCTCCCATCCATTGTTCACAATTTAGCCGTTTTTCCCCTGTCCTTGACTCCCCTCCATACCTCCCCTCCATTACCCTCTCCTGCTGCCTGCCCAGCTGCACTGCGCTACACAAATCCTGGACGGATTTTTCCACTCATGTTATCCATTGAAATGTGCCCTATGCTCTATTCTTATACAAAATAATATATATAAGAAAGAGAAAAGGTAATTGATACTGCCATACATCTGGAATGGACTAATTATCACCTGGCAACACCCCACGTGCACTCGTTCGCTAACTTTCCCTGTTTATTTCCCCTTGAAATATGTCGTATGACCTATTCTCGTAATAAAATTATATATAAGAAAGGAAGGGTGAAGCCTAAGTGATACATTCACCTGGAACTACTTAATTTATTATGTATTGTCTAGATTTCCTTCCATTCATTTCATGGCATATAAATTAGCAGCTGTCACCACGCTGACATTGTCAACCCTTCCCTGCCCATAATACGCCACATCATTCAGTTTACTGTCGTCTTTGGAGGTGAAACCATGTCTGATTCGCGCCCGTCCACTTCCGCCAGTTCTGAGTCCACTGCAAAGGGCCATGTGACCTCTACACCTACTAAACCTCGTGTGGGAAGAGGTAAAAGGCTAAGTGACTGCCCTGGAACGTGAACTGGATAAATTATCACTGATTATGATGGACAGTGACTACGATCTTTCTGATGACTCATGGGATGAAGCAGTGGAGGAAATGGTGACAGAAACCTCCAGTACGAGTGCTTCTGTGTCCCAAGTTCTAAAACAGTGCAAGTGGAAATTTAAATAATGTGTAAATAATGTATAAATAGCAAGTGAAAGCAATGAATGTAAATATAATTGTACAGTGGAAAATAATTTTATAAGTTACTGCAAGTGACAGTGCATAACATAGTGTAAATAAAATAGAAATGTAAATAGTGTAAATAAAATAGGAAATGTATATACAAATATAAATTATTAGTAATATAAGAATATGAGTATAAATACTTGGAATAATGAAAGTGAAAGTGAAAGCTTCGCTCTCTACGCTAGTTTACTGAACGAGAAAGTGAATGTCTGGAGTGAAAATAAACTACTAGTACTGCAGGAAACTTATGGATAAATATTGTATATATAAATATGTGTATAAAGTACTAGGAATATAAAGTTTGAGTGTGTTCTTCATTAAGAACAGTGGGTATTGGCACTTAATAAGTGACGAATGCTAGACCATTTCTTTTGAACCCTGAAGACGAAATGCCAAGTCAAGTGTTCAGAGCAAAAAATCATACAATTAGTGAAAAACAAGAAAAGTGTAATGAAAAACTGAAGCCATGATAAAAATAGACAAAGTCAATTAACATTCTGAGTTACGTAAGCAACAGAGAGATAGTAAAGAAGAGAATAGCTAGACAGAACTAAGAAAAAAAGGTAAATGCTTAGAAAAATGAAGGAATAAGCTGATTATTAAGTTTCGTAAACACAAAGGTAGACTAAAGAATGTAACACCACACTGATGTGCGTGAGCTGGCGCACTCATGCATATATACAGTATAGATGTGTGTGTGTGTGTGTGTGTGTGTGCTCGCATAAACGCATGGTTGATCTTTTGCATTAAAAATCACCATCTACTGTATATTAACACCGTGAATATGTTGGAATGGGGGAAGGGTTCAGCCCTGACCAGAAAGGTTCGTGTTATCTGTGTCGTTTAACATGTGTTTATTTCTGTTCAGTATATGTATCTATCTATCTATCTGCCTATCTATTTATCTATTGCCAGACGCCTTAATCCCATAAGGGGTGGCCACAAATAAATCGCCTCCATGTCGCCCGGTCCCCCGCCATTTCACTTCTCTGCTTCCAGCTCACATCCCCTTCTCTCATATGCCTCTCCACTCCATCCCTCCATCTCATCCTTGGCCTCCCCTTCCCTCTCCTTCCCTCCACCTCACTCATATAGACTCTCCTCGTCAGTCTCTCACTCTCCATCCTCTTCACATGGCCAAACCACCTCAGTGTGTTTCTCCTAACGCTTCCTATCACATCCATATCCACACCACAATGCTCCTTCACTTCCTCATTTATCAGTCTGTCTCTCCATGTGACTCCACAGTTCACATGCTCCTCTCAAATAACTCATTTCCATTCCTCTCACTCTTGACTTCTGTCCCTCCAACAAGGTCCAAGCTTCACTTCCATACGTAGACTTGGTATCACAATATTGTCATACAGTAACTTTTTTACTTCCATGCTCACTTCCCTGCTTCTTATCACTGCTTTCAAGGAACCAGCAACCTTTCTTCATTGCTGAACGCTTTCAAGCACTTCACCATCTAAACTTCCATACTTACTCATCACACTACTCAAGTATTTAAACGCACTCACATTTTCCATTTCCTCCACATCCAACCTCACTGTACATTCACTGATTTCACTTCTCTCGAAGACCATAACTTTACTCTTCCCTACATTCATCTTTAGATTCCGTTTCTTACACACACACTCCCAAACTCGTCCACCAAGCCTTGCAGCTCCCCTTCGTCTTCACTTAACACAGTATCATCTCCAAACAACAATACAATGAGTTACCAAACACTGCCCTCTCTCACCAGAGCCGCTCCAACATCCACTGCCCTACCTTTTATCTCTTTTATAACCCCATCCATATACAGACTGAACAACCATGGAGACATGACACATCCCTGATTCAATCCAACCTTCAAATAGAAAAATTCATTCAGCTCACAATGCACACGCACTGCAGCCTTAGCACCCTCATACATACTCTTCGCGGCATTCAGCAACTGCCCATCTACTCCATATATTCTTAATATTTTCCACAATCCTAGTCGATCCACCCTGTCATATGCTTTCTCCAAACCCACGAAGGCTGCAAACAACTACTTTCCCTTCGCTAGGCACTTATCTAGTAAAGATCTGGGAATGAATATCTGATCTATACAACCTCTCCCCTTCCTAAAACCTCCCTGTTCTTCTCCAACTAATTTCTCTGTTATTCCCCTAACTAAGTCAATAAGTATCCTACCATATACTTTTCCTATTGCACTAAGAAGACAAATGTCCCTATGACTACCACATACTTCTATTTCCCCTTTTCCTCTGTACAGGGGAATAATTATACTTGACTTTCAGTCCTCTGGAACTCTACCTTCCTCCCAGGCCATTCTGCACATCTTTCACATCCATTCCACTACTGTCTCTCCCCCATGCTTCAGCATTTCACCACACACTTCATCAATTCCTGGGGCTTTCCCCATTTTAACTTTCTTCATTGCTTCCACAACTTCCATCCTACTGAAATCTTCCCCTCTTCTCACATCTCTTTGTCTCCCATCCATTCCCCAGCCACTTATACTCGCATAACTTTCATTCTCTATGTTTAACAATTCCTTAAAGTGTTCTCTCCATCTGCTCACTTTTTCTCCCTTCTCTACTAGTAATCTACTATTGTTATCTTTCACTCCCCAACTAACTCCTCGGCACCCTCTCTAACTCTCTTTACCTCTTTCCAGAACATTTTCTTACATTCCCTCCAGTTTACACTCAAATTCCTTCCAAATTCCTACATCCAATATCTTCTTACTCTCTCTTGATAATCTTTTCACCTCTCTCTTCCTCTCTACCATCTATCTATATTATTTTAGGTGCTTTATCTTTGTGGGTGAAATAATTTTGTGCATGAGGATGAGAGGGTCATCCCTTTCAATATTTGTTCTCTGTTGCCTATGCTTGGTGTAATGCGTGAAATGTGGGATCGCTGAAATACTGATGGGAATTGAGGACCATTTATGTAACATAACACTTAAATATCTCCAACGATATTAGCATCACCTCTTCAAGTCTTCTTCAGCAGCACCAGAGTAAAGGAATAAAGTCACGTCTTCTGTGACCTGGTAGATGGAGTGGCGGGGAACCAGACGACGTAGTTTGGTGGCAAGATTGGCCAATTTCCAGGTTATTCTCACTCACTCATTTCTCCGTGTGTATTTTTTGGGTCTTTCCCCTGTATTTTTTTAAAAATCTGTTTTCCTCCTTTTACCCTCATCTCTGTATTTTCTTCCATCTCTACTTTTCCTCCTTCAGTTTTACCCATATTCTCTCCTTACTAGTTTTCTTAATTTTTCCCCGTCATATAACCTTCTCATCTTTCTTTTCCCTCTCTACGTTTCTAACTAATTAACTAACTAGCTAAATATAAATAAATTAATAAGACTATCTATTTATATAATATTCATATATGTCCACATACATATTGTAGAGAGAGAGAGAGAGAGATACTGTTTATATCATCATCATCATCATCATCACCCATAACTAGGCCACTGCTGAACAAAGGCCTTCCCCAACCTTTTCCATGAATTCCTTGACTGAGCCAATCTTTACCACGTTTTCCCTGCAAATTTCTCTATCTCATCTCTCCACCTCCTGTCTGGCCTTTTTCTGCTACGCTTACAACCTTTTGGTGTCCAGTCAGTCAGCCTCTTGCTCCATCGGTTCTCCCTTTTTCTTGCTATATGGCCTGCCCACCTCCATTTCTATTCTTTTAACTTCTATAATACCTTTGACTTTAGTCTGCTCTCTCACCCAAGTTGATCTTTTCCTGTCTCTTAAAGATGTTCCCAACATTGACCTTTCCTTTGCTCTCTGAGAACGGATTATTTTATTTTCCATTGATTTTGTCAGTTTCCAGGTCTCACAACCATACGTCATAGCTGGAATTATACATTCGTTATATACTTTTCGTTTCATACAAACTGGCAAGCTACTTTTCATAATGTCTCTATGTTTACCGAAAGCTTTGCATCCAATTGTAATGAGTCTTTTTATTTCGCTATCATGATCTTTCGTTAATTTTAGTATTTGTCCCAAGTAGTTGTACTCCTTAACTTCTTCAATAATTTCATCGCTTATTCTGATGTCGCTCTTTGGTGTTTGTGGATTAAACATTACTTTAGTTTTACTGTATATATAAATATATATATATATATATATATATATATATATATATATATATATATATATATATATCAATCAATCATTTCCTGTGGCACCCTCGGGGATGCATAGGGCCTCGATGAACTCACACCACCACATCCTATCTTGTGCTAACTCCTCAAGATCTCCCCAACACTCATCTCCAGCTTCATCAGAATAAGCGATGAAATTATTGAAAAAGTTAAGGAGTACAACTACTTGGGACAAATACTAAAATTAACGAAAGATCATGATAGCGAAATAAAAAGACGCATTACAATTGGATGCAAAGCTTTCGGTAAACATAGAGACATTATGAAAAGTAGCTTGCCAGTTTGTATGAAACGAAAAGTATATAACGAATGTATAATTCCAGCTATGACGTATGGTTGTGAGACCTGGAAACTGACAAAATCAATGGAAAATAAAATAATCCGTTCTCAGAGAGCAAAGGAAAGGTCAATGTTGGGAACATCTTTAAGAGACAGGAAGAGATCAACTTGGGTGAGAGAGCAGACTAAAGTCAAAGGTATTATAGAAGTTAAAAGAATAGAAATGGAGGTGGGCAGGCCATATAGCAAGAAAAAGGGATAACCGATGGAGCAAGAGGCTGACTGACTGGACACCAAGAGGTTGTAAGCGTAGCAGAAAAAGGCCAGACAGGAGGTGGAGAGATGAGATAGAGAAATTTGCAGGGAAAACGTGGTAAAGATTGGCTCAGTCAAGGAATTCATGGAAAAGGTTGGGGAAGGCCTTTGTTCAGCAGTGGACTAGTTATGGGTGATGATGATGATGATGATGATATAAACAGTATCTCTCTCTCTCTCTCTCTCTCTCTCTCTCTCTACAATATGTATGTGGACATATATGAATATTATATAAGTAGATAGTCTTATTAATTTATTTATATTTAGCTAGTTAGTTAATTAGTTAGAAACGTAGAGAGGGAAAAGAAAGATGAGAAGGTTATATGACGGGGAAAATTAAGAAAACTAGTAAGGAGAGAATATGGGTAAAACTGAAGGAGGAAAAGTAGAGATGGAAGAAAATACAGAGATGAGGGTAAAAGGAGGAAAACAGATTTTTTAAAAAATACAGGGGAAAGACCCAAAAAATACACACGGAGAAATGAGTGAGTGGGAATAACCTGGAAACTGGCCAATCTTGCCACCAAACTAAGTCGTCTGGTTCCCCGCCACTCCATCTACCAGGTCACAGAAGACGTGACTTTATTCCTTTACTCTGGTGCTGCTGAAGAAGACTTGAAGAGGTGATGCTAATATCGTTGGAGATGTTTAAGTGTTATGTTACATAAATGGTCCTCAATTCCCATCAGTATTTCAGCGATCCCACATTTCACGCATTACACCAAGCATAGGCAACAGAGAACAAATATTGAAAGGGATGACCCTCTCATCCTCATGCACAAAATTATTTCACCCACAAAGATAAAGCACCTAAAATAATATAGATAGATGGTAGAGAGGAAGAGAGAGGTGAAAAGATTATCAAGAGAGAGTAAGAAGATATTGGATGTAGGAATTTGGAAGGAATTTGAGTGTAAACTGGAGGGAATGTAAGAAAATGTTCTGGAAAGAGGTAAAGAGAGTTAGAGAGGGTGCCGAGGAGTTAGTTGGGGAGTGAAAGATAACAATAGTAGATTACTAGTAGAGAAGGGAGAAAAAGTGAGCAGATGGAGAGAACACTTTAAGGAATTGTTAAACATAGAGAATGAAAGTTATGCGAGTATAAGTGGCTGGGAAATGGATGGGAGACAAAGAGATGTGAGAAGAGGGGAAGATTTCAGTAGGATGGAAGTTGTGGAAGCAATGACGAAAGTTAAAATGGGGAAAGGCCCAGGAACTGATGAAGTGTGTGGTGAAATGCTGAAGCATGGGGGAGAGACAGTAGTGGAATGGATGTGAAAGATGTGCAGAATGGCCTGGGAGGAAGGTAGAGTTCCAGAGGACTGAAAGTCAAGTATAATTATTCCCCTGTGCAGAGGAAAAGGGGAAATAGAAGTATGTGGTAATCATAGGGACATTTGTCTTCTTAGTGCAATAGGAAAAGTATATGGTAGGATACTTATTGACTTAGTTAGGGGAATAACAGAGAAATTAGTTGGAGAAGAACAGGGAGGTTTTAGGAAGGGGAGAGGTTGTATAGATCAGATATTCATTCCCAGATCTTTACTAGATAAGTGCCTAGCGAAGGGAAAGTAGTTGTTTGCAGCCTTCATGGGTTTGGAGAAAGCATATGACAGGGTGGATCGACTAGGATTGTGGAAAATATTAAGAATATATGGAGTAGATGGGCAGTTGCTGAATGCCGCGAAGAGTATGTATGAGGGTGCTAAGGCTGCAGTGCGTGTGCATTGTGAGCTGAATGAATTTTTCTATTTGAAGGTTGGATTGAATCAGGGATGTGTCATGTCTCCATGGTTGTTCAGTCTGTATATGGATGGGGTTATAAAAGAGATAAAAGGTAGGGCAGTGGATGTTGGAGAGGCTCTGGTGAGAGAGGGCAGTGTTTGGTAACTCATTGTATTGTTGTTTGGAGATGATACTGTGTTAAGTGAAGACGAAGGGGAACTGCAAGGCTTGGTGGACGAGTTTGGGAGTGTGTGTGTAAGAAACGGAATCTAAAGATGAATGTAGGGAAGAGTAAAGTTATGGTCTTCGAGAGAAGTGAAATCAGTGAATGTACAGTGAGGTTGGATGTGGAGGAAATGGAAAATGTGAGTGCGTTTAAATACTTGAGTAGTGTGATGAGTAAGTATGGAAGTTTAGATGGTGAAGTGCTTGAAAGCGTTCAGCAATGAAGAAAGGTTGCTGGTTCCTTGAAAGCAGTGATAAGAAGCAGGGAAGTGAGCATGGAAGTAAAAAAGTTACTGTATGACAATATTGTGATACCAAGTCTACGTATGGAAGTGAAGCTTGGACCTTGTTGGAGGGACAGAAGTCAAGAGTGAGAGGAATGGAAATGAGTTATTTGAGAGGAGCATGTGAACTGTGGAGTCACATGGAGAGACAGACTGATAAATGAGGAAGTGAAGGAGCATTGTGGTGTGGATATGGATGTGATAGGAAGCGTTAGGAGAAACACACTGAGGTGGTTTGGCCATGTGAAGAGGATGGAGAGTGAGAGACTGACGAGGAGAGTCTATATGAGTGAGGTGGAGGGAAGGAGAGGGAAGGGGAGGCCAAGGATGAGATGGAGGGATGGAGTGGAGAGGCATATGAGAGAAGGGGATGTGAGCTGGAAGCAGAGAAGTGAAATGGCGGGGGACCGGGCGACATGGAGGCGATTTATTTGTGGCCACCCCTTATGGGATTAAGGCGTCTGGCAATAGATAAATAGATAGGCAGATAGATAGATAGATACATATACTGAACAGAAATAAACACATGTTAAACGACACAGATAACACGAACCTTTCTGGTCAGGGCTGAACCCTTCCCCCATTCCAACATATTCACGGTGTTAATATACAGTAGATGGTGATTTTTAATGCAAAAGATCAACCATGCGTTTATGCGAGCACACACACACACACACACACACACACACACACACACACATACACACATCTATACTGTATATATGCATGAGTGCGCCAGCTCACGCACATCAGTGTGGTGTTACATTCTTTAGTCTACCTTTGTGTTTACGAAACTTAATAATCAGCTTATTCCTTCATTTTTCTAAGCATTTACCTTTTTTTCTTAGTTCTGTCTAGCTATTCTCTTCTTTACTATCTCTCTGTTGCTTACGTAACTCAGAATGTTAATTGACTTTGTCTATTTTTATCATGGCTTCAGTTTTTCATTACACTTTTCTTGTTTTTCACTAATTATATGATTTTTGCTCTGAACACTGACTTGGCATTTCGTCTTCAGGGTTCAAAAGAAATGGTCTAGCATTCGTCACTTATTAAGTGCCAATACCCACTGTTCTTAATGAAGAGTCGGTAGAATTTTGTTAAAAGAACCGTCTATATGATGCTTTAGAATATTTTAAGTTTTTATTTATCCAGTAAGTTTGGTTACGTTCATTTATGTTTCATTCTTGCTAGTGTCTGACATTTTTCCTCTTTTCAGCACAAGTGAGTGACTGAACTGTGCTAACTAAAGTTTGGCCTCCTGTGCTTATACTGGAGTTAATTAAGCACAAATATTTCCTGTTACCATGTGGCTGAGGTAGCAGGCGAATCTAATCCGCCACAGGGGAATTGAGAGCTTTGACTAATTAACTTCTAATACCTGGATTAACTTGCTTGCAGGTGAGACTGAAATTTCATTGGTATCAATAAGTGTGTCTTAACTTCAAGGTACGTTTCCACTGGACAGATGAAACGACATGAAAAAATTATTAATTTGTTGTGGTACACTAAATCGCTCCTCCTCCTCCTCACACACACACACACACACACACACACACGTAAGAAAACAATAAGTTACCACATATAAAAAAGGTGCAAACAGCAGCAATACCATAATGGAACTACATTTGTAGATAATGGAGGGAATCCACAATAAGTACTACGTTTAAACTGAAAATAAACAAATATGCAAAATGATTAACGGACATTGAATACGATTATAAACACTCATGCCTAGATAATACATATGAAAAAATTCAGGTTTTAGTACACGTGATTAAAAAGGCATATTGTATGTATCAGTGGATATATAGTCTGAGGCACACACAGTATTACATTATGTCTAGTTGCCGGGAAACTGGATGTTAAGGTAAGGCCTAATGGAACTGTGGGCGATAACTAATTCAACCAGAACGTTGAATACAGTTTCATTGATTCAATGACTGCAGGCCTGTGGGTGATTCTAGACTAGTGGAAGATGGTGGAGTACATGGTTTGGGCGCGCATCTTCTGAGGGGAACGGATGTGAGCTACTGTGGACGGGGTAGACAAGGGTGGGACCTGGCACCACTGTTTGGGCGAGTTTGTTTGTGTGTGTGTGTGTGTGTGTGTGTGTGTGTGTGTGTGTGTAGAACAGTAAAGCTGTCGTGAACCAGTGGGGAGAGCGGGGCTAGGTTATCCAGGAGGTATGCCGTCGTTCAGGGTGTGTGGGTGGGGTGGGGTGGGGAACGGGGTTGGGGTGAGGGGAGGGGGGACAGGGGAAGGTGGATGGTGAGCGATTCAAGTGACGGGTGATTGTGGAGGTGGGTGGGAAGTGTTGGGAAGGGGCAGGGGCTGGGAGAGATGGGGTGCAGGATGAGGTATGAAGGTGGCAGTAGGTGGGGAATGTGCGATGGCAGGTGGAGAGCTGGAATTTGACGACGGGGGATGGGGGATGGCTAAAGGATCAGGCAGAGGACGAGAAGTGGGTAGGTAAATAGAGATCAACACCAGAGGCTGGAGAGCAGGGGCGTCATTTGGGGGGGGGGCAGCGAGGGGCGTTCACCCCCCCCAGCTTTCTGATGGGGCCTCCAAATCAACTACTGTTAACCCGTCACGTCCCGAGCTATTTCGCACCTCCAACACCCCCCAATCCTGAAGTATTTTCGAAAAATTTTTTTTGGCTAAATCCTCCGCTTTTTGTGAGAAACACCGAAAATTCATAGAGAAATCGCTCACCTCAGGTTTAAAATACTCGATCCAGGTAGCAGTACCTCCTTACCTTACTGGGTTTTCTAACAGGCTGGCACCAAAGAAAACGAGTTCTATGGGAGGGTAACTATTTCACACCACTCATAAACGGTATTCATTTATTTACTTGGTACGAATTTATAATTATGTAGTACGAGAGTATATTGGTTTTCAAACAGTAATATATAGCAGGCATTATAAGCATTGTTTCACTCACTAACTCATCACCATACCTGACCTTTTTTTGCCACATTACCTGAACATCATTTCTGACTGTTTCTTCTTCTAATGCTAAACTTTGTCCTCCACATTGTCATCGATTGGGGAACCACTCTGGCCCTGAATGTCTTTATTGGCCAGGTCACTGGTAACAGGTGAATTGCCGAGACAATGGCGTGCAGGTGGGGGGGGGAGGTTATGAGGTGTAAGGCATTGCCCCTGCTTGGCATCTTGTAGAGGAATAGAGGAAGGTGTCCCGTGTATACATACGAAAAATAACGCTCGAAAATTGAAAATTGTGCAAGTTATGAACCTTGCAATTGCACAACGTACCAGTACGTCGTCTGGACTGGCAAATGCAAAATGTTGCAATGTATCCATACATCGATGGGACAGGACGGGTTAATGAAAAAAAATATATAAGGTTAACACCGTGAAATTAAAAATAATTTGTGTTTAGCCTCAATACGTTTTGAATCAAATATGTGTGTGTGTATGTGTGTGTGTGTGTGTATGTGTGCGTAATAATCACAATAATTTACTAGGTATATTAAAGGATGTCATTGTAAATATGTTCCTAGCCCGCTGTTCAGTTAACTTTTTTACTGTATTCTGGCTATCATTAATAGCTTTTATTCGTCTTAGGAAGTATCTACCTGTAGGTAGGAGCCTTAAGATTTCATTGAGATCAGTGGTTCCCAAAGTGGACGTTGCTTTACTGGTTGAAGAACTTGAAGCTCTACAGGCATCACCATCCTATATAGTGGAAATATATATATATATATATATATATATATATATATATATATATATATATATATATATATATATATATATATATATATATATATATATTATATATATATATATATATATATATATATATGTATATATATATATTTATATATATATATATATATATATATATATATATATATATATATATATATATATATATATATATATATATATATATATATATATATATATATTCAACCAATAAAGCAACTAACAGTACTGACTTAGCCACTACATCATCCCTTAGTCAACACTAAGATTTTTTTTCTGTTGATGAAGCAGAAGTCACATTAGCACATACTATTGCACTCAACCAAGATCAAAAAGATACAAAAAACAGTCCATCCACATCAAAAGCTCCAGCGACACAAGCAGTTGATATATCTAAGTCTCCCTATGATAAACCCAGTCAACCAAAACTGCCAAGCTACCCAAGCAATCAGAACAATAGGAAATTTATTAGTCCCTATTTTGATATATTTTCTTGGTTAAAATACTCGGTCTCACAAGATGCGTGTTACTGCTCTCCATATAGGCACTTTGCTGGAGCATCTGTTCGTAATGAGGAAGGATCAGGTAGGACACCGTTTATTGATGCTGGAACAAGGAAATAGAAAGATACCAGTACCCTTCTCAAACAACATCAGGCAAGTGAAAGACACATTAATAGTATGATCGCTTGGTCTGATGTCAAGGATATTCAGTCAGGGTCCACCCTGTCTGTAGCATCTTCTCTATCTTCAGGTAGGCAACAAGAAATTGAGACAACAGGGAACATGTAAAGTTACTTTTAAAAGTCACTGCATTACTGGGAAGGCGAGGCCTGTCTTTTCATGGACATAATGAGGGTGGTGATACATGATATTCAGGAAATTTTGTAGGAATTCTTCACCTAATTGCTGAATCAAATCCCTCTCTAAAACAAAAGTTAGATCGACCAGAATGAGTTGATACAAGTTGTTGGAAGACATACCAAGGACACAATTTGTGCTGAAGGAGAAGAAGCCAAGTACTTTTCAGTTATGGCTGATGAAAGGAAACACTTGTCAAAAAAGGAACCAATGGCTATTCTTGTGCGATAGCGTACTTGAGTGAGGGTATTGTGAAGGCATGTGTTATTGGAACCTATCACAAGGAAAAAGTTGATGCTGCAAGTTTAGCTGATTTTATAAATAAGGAGATAGAATAATCTGGTTTAATTTGGTATAAGTGTGTGGCTCAGTGTTATGATGGTGCTAGTGTAATGAGTGGATGCTCTAGCGGGAATCAAGCAAGACTCCAGGATAAAATTACCCAAGCAGTATACATACATGGCCATGCACACAGGCTGAATTTAGTACTGGGCGACTACATAAAGAATACCAGTGGCCTCTCTTCATTTTTTTTTTTTTTTATTATTAACACACTTTACACATTTATTAAACAGTAACACAGGGAACCAACTTTTCACACAGGCCCAGAATGCAGATCTTCAGGTTTTGACACTAGAAAGACCTGCTATAACTAGATGGTCTTGCTATTATAGGTCAGTATCAAAGGTTAAGCTTTGCTGTGGAAATTTGCTATCATTGCTTCATACAGTTTCAGAGGGTTCTGATTCAGAAGCTGCGGCAGAAGCAAATGGACTGTTCAAAAAGTTAGTCTTCCAGGTTCGTAATGGATCTACATATTACTGAACAAGTCCTTAGAGTTACCAATAGTTTGTCAGATCAGCTTCAAACAAAGGAAGCCTTACTATCTGAAGCTTGCTCTCTCATACAACCAACTATTAAGAAATTGCAGGTCTTGCGAACGGGCGAGGCTTTCTCTGATATTTTTTACAAAGCTGAAGATTTTGTTTCAACATATACCAGATACCAACTTGGAAAATTCAAATCAGTTGAGCAGACCTAAGCCTAAGAGAATTCAAAAGGTATCGTCAGGACTAAAGAGCTTCTTGAATGATTCAGCTCTAGGGAGAAATAAGGTGAATACTTGTGTTGCTCCAAAGACTGAAATCAAAAGAACCTATTTTAATAGATAGATTTCTCTCAGAGCTTGATATTCGCTTCACACAAAACATGTCCCTAATAGAAGCAAAGAATGCACTTGATTGCAGTTCTAGAGACTTTCTAGAATATGAGAAGCTCTCTATTATAGTACAGTCTTACGAAGATATTTACATAGATGAAATTCTTTTAGTTTCCCAATATCTGTTGCAGAAAGACATTTTTTCTAAGTAAGAGTGAGCAGCCAAAGAATCTGTTTTAATTTTATTAACTCAAACAATTAGATTGTGCGTATTCAGAAATAGTGAAAATTATCATAATTCTTCTCATCCTTCCAGTAACTACTGGAGGCAATGAACAACTTTTTTCAGTACTTAGCTTAGTCAAGACATATCTAAGAACCTCAATGAGAAATGATCGCTTAAGTGACTTGCTACTTATGGCCTCAAAAAGGAACTTCTTAAAAATCTTAGCTTTAACACCCTGGTTGATAACTTTGCAAAGCAGAGATCACGGAGATATCCCCTGTTGCAGTAGTTTATTCATTGTTCAATGGAATAAAGATACGTAGTTTAAATTTTTATTTCCTCTAATGAATTCTTAAATTAATATACTCTTCTTACATGAGCCTCTTCCAAATTTTAAAATCATCATTTTATTTCTCCCACCTCTTAGTGTAGGCTTACTTTTTCACATTACTTTATATGGTTCATGGTATTTTGGGGGCTAGTTAGCTAAAAGCTTTCCATTTTTAATTCAATTACAAGTTTACATCTTTTCATGCTCAGCTTTATATTATCTTTTCATTAGGCCGTAAGAATGAAGTCAGCTTAAGCTGTCAACAATACAAATATTTTAATTGCTATTTGGTCTATTATCCACGGTCATTAGCATATAATGCAGTGATATGTACTTTACCATGCACTTTAAATTACACATTCAACTTCACATAGAAATACCGGCAATGCTAGAATATCCATTAGTATGTCTTACAGGAAGTAATTGATTTAACAAATAATTATATAAAGCATATATATTTGTTTACTGCTTTAATTCTCTAAATACATCTTTGCATGTGGTTTCAAAAATGCTCGCTCGCCACCCCACCCCTGTGGGGAGATGGGAGTAGGGGGGCCTCCTAAACAGCCTATGCCCCCCAAAGGAAAATTGAAATGACGCCCTTGCTGGAGAGTAGAGGGATGATGCTTTGCTGCTGGGGAAGATGGGGACCAATGTGAGGAGTACGTAGGAGGGGGCTTAGTGCTGACATGGTGAGCTTGTGTTGCGGAGGTGGACTGGCTTGATCCTTTCAACGGAGATCGTGTCTGACCATCCATATATGTCAGCCATGACATGGCTTGTAGAATATGTCCAGAAAGTGCCCCACATATGATCGGTCTAATTGACGCTGTTATACATATTCCCAGACAAAGACGAATACTGTGAATTAGATCCGAGGTGGGAGGACAAGAGGGGAATGAACAGTCGGTGGCATTGAAAGTGAATTGCCCTGGTATGAAGAGGTCCTCCAGCACTCTCCAGAGTTGGGAAGTGTTGGATGCTTTATTTTCTGTGGCTCACCATGTTTGGGCAATCGCTAGGACATTCACCCACTAACCTAGGTGTGATTTCGGCTTGATAACCTCCTTCAGTCATCTCTGGAATTGATCCACTATGCCTTTACTTTGGAGATGGTATGCAGATGTTTGGCATCGAGTAATATTCAAGCATTGCAGTGGTTCTCATCAGGTATGTGATTTATTCTCTACCATCCAGCCCATGATAATGGTTTTGGGGGGAGCTGAATCTTCCAACCTACTCTGACAGAAAGTAATAAGGTGTACAGTCTACAGTGTAGTTCTATATGGGATGGTTTCCACTCACTGAGTAAGTGATCAGTGAAGGTGACTATGTACCTGTAGCTCCAGGAGGATGGTAGTGTTCTGTCTGTGCCAACATGTGTCACGAATTCGCGTGATTGTGTATTTATACAAATTCGTGACATTGTACTTTGGTGAGAAAACCACAAACACTGATGGAATTCCCGCTGGGCATCATTCATTTCAACCGTCCTCGTATGCACTTCGGCCGGGATGGTTTTCAGAACATTTGTCGCTGTTTCATAAGTGACCATTCTTATGCATGACAGTGCTTTCACCGAGTGATTTTTATTGTGTGTGTATATTGTTCCCCCTCTTTCCGTTGACTGTTGAAGTTAGGCCATGCTTACTTTCTGTGAACATGGTCATCTCTCACCCCTTTCCCAGTTTGAACTCAGTCAGCTTTGGATTGCCTCGAGAGTAGGATCTTTTGTGCCCAGCGTCGAGAGCAGAGTCTCCGTTGTACAGCGATTTCCTGGATCTCCACCTAGATGGTGATCAGTGAAGTGGGCTTGCAGCGAATAGCAGCGCTTGGTGTTCATCACGCAGACGCCCGGTGTTTTGTAGCTTCAGCTCCATTTCCTCCACTGACCAGTATTTCCGTTCGTTTTTCTAGGCTTAAGTCAGATCTGCTTTTGAATGAGCGAGTGAGTGTATTTCCTTTGTTATTTGAATTCATGAGTCCCGACCGTGAATTCCCCTTTTGAATTCATTTTGAGATTCATATAACATAAATTTATTTTATTGTAATTAATAAATTTACAGTTCATTTCTTTGAGCTTAATGTAATTTAAACTCGTGTTTTATTTCTCCACATTGATCTTACATTAGTTTCCCGCTCCTAGTTTGCACAAACTCTTTACATTATTCATAACTCGTAGGAGTAGACTGTAGCACCAGTCGAGCAGGGCAGTACTCCCGAGGTGGATGGAAAGCTGATGACAGGGAGTGCTGGAGCTCCCGTTTCATCAGCCCTCAGGACAAGTTCCTGACCATCCTCCTTTGCTGAACTTTTTCAGTGTCTCAGTTACACAGAGAGTAGGCCAGCATGCTCTCCAGTACAAATTTCTCTAACTATCTTCACCAAACTACATGCACAGTACACACTACACTTCCTATTCAAAATTCACCAAAAATGGCGTCGATTTACCAAGCCTTGGAGTCCCCAGGGGGGGGAACCATAAATGCCCCCACCATCTGCCCCTCTCCCGGTGACAACTCAAGGTGCCTGGAACCACTGTCTGACTCTCTTCTTCTTCATTTCTGCAACATTCGCGGCCTTTCCTCTAACTTTCGCTCCGTTGAGCACCACCTCTCCTCCTGTAAACCTCACCTTCTTTTTCTAACAGAGACTCAGCTGTCTGAGGCAACTGACAGCAAACCCTTTTCTGTATCCTCCTACTTTCTCTATACTCATTTCAAAGCCAAAGGTGGCTGTTGTGTATATATACGCAACAACTTATCTTGCTCTCGTGTTCCTGAATTTGATTCTTCTGAATTCTCCACACTCTGGCTTCGGCTTTCCTGTCATTCTCTGACTAAATATATCTGTGCTGTTTACTTATCTCCTAATTCTACTGACTATCAAAAATTCTTCGACTATCTTACTTCTACGATGGAACACATTCTATCCATTTCTCCTTTCTCTGAAATCTCCATTCTTGGAGATTTCAATGTTCACCACCACCTTTGGCTCTCCTCTCCTTTCACGGATCCACCTGGTGAACAAGCCTACATCTTTTCTATCCTTAATGACCTAGAGCAGCTTGTACAGCACCCTACCCGTATCCCTGACCGCCTTGGAGAGAGCTCCAACATACTTGACCTCTTCCTCACAACTAATCCTTCTGCTTACTCTGTTAATCTTTTCTCTCCGTTGGGCTCCTCCGATCACAACCTTATTACCTTAACCTGTCCTATCACTCCGGTACGGCCTGTGGACCCTCCAGGGAAACGTCGTCTGTGGCATTTTGGAGCCGCGGACTGGGAGGCCCTCAGGCAGTACTTCTTTGATTTTCCCTGGAATGATTATTGCTTCCATGGCCGTGAGCCATCTGAGTGTGCCTTGCGCATTACGGAGATTATTCTCTCGGGCATGGAAGCATACATTCCTTTCTCATATCCTTTCATTAACGCAAGAAAGCCTTGGTTTAATCACGCTTGTTCTAATGCTGTCCGCAACAAGGAGAGGGCCTACAAAAGGTACCGGAGCCAACCCACCCCTGAATCACATCATCTTTACATTTCTGCCCGGAATCGTGCTCTACTAAAAATAATTTCATCCATACTAAATGCTCTCAACTCTCCAACTCGAATTCTTCCCGCTCCTTCTGGCACCTTGCCAAAAAGCTTTCTAACAACTTTACCTCATCATCCTTCCCTCCTCTTTTCTACTCTGATGGTTCTGTAGCTATTTCTTCTACTGATAAAGCAGATCTCTTCGCACAGACTTTCTCCTCCAATTCCATCTTAGACGATTCTGGTGCTGTTCCTCCATCACTTCCCCCCTCTGACTTCCTCATGGCTGACATTAAAATTTCTTCAGTTGATGTATTTTCTGCCATCACTGGCCTCAATACTAACAAGGCATATGGGCCTGATGGGGTCCCTCCTGTTGTTCTCAAGAACTGTGCTTCTGTGCTTACACCCTGCCTAGGCAAACTCTTTCGCCTTTGTCTGTCAACTTGTACCTTTCCTTCTTGCTAGAAGTTTGCTCTCATTCAGCCAGTCCCAAAGAAGGGTGACCACTCCCAACCCTCCAACTATCGTCCAATTGCTTAAACGTCCTGTATTTCAAAAGTTTTCGAGTCAATTCTTAATAGAAAAATTTTAAGGCATCTTTCCTATCACAACCTTCTTTCCGATCGTCAGTATGGGTTCCGTCAGGGACGCTCCACTGGCGATCTTCTCTCCTACCTTTCAGACTCCTGGTCATCCTCCTTTCGGGACTTTGGCGAAAGCTTTGCCATTGCACTTGACATCTCAAAGGCTTTCGATCGAGTCTGGCATAAATCTTTAATTTCCAAACTGCCCTCCTACGGTTTCTATCCTTCTGTCTGTGCCTTCATCGCTAGCTTCCTTTCTGGTCGTTCTATAGCCGCTGTTGTAGACGGCCATCGTTCTTCTCCTAGATCTATCAACAGTGGTGTTCCTCAGGGCTCTGTCCTATCGCCAACTCTCTTCCTTTTATTCATCAATGATCTTCTAAGCTGTACATCTAACCCTATCCACTCATACGCTGATGACTCCACCCTTCACCTTTCCATTTGGTTCCCGCAATGCCCATCTCAACAGTTACTTCAACAAACAAGGGATGAGGCTATGGCACACCTAATGTCTGACTTGGCTCGTATCTCTGACTGGGGTAAAAATAATATGGTTGTCTTTAATGCATCTAAGACTCACTTCTTACACCTATCAACCCGACAAAATCTTCCACAGGTATACCCACTAATGTTTAATAATATTCAGCTTAATCCTGCATCATCCTTGAACATGCTTGGGGTTTCATTTACTCGGGCCTTATCTTGGAAAGATCATATTACATCTCTTGTAAAATCTGCTTCCAAGAGATTGGGTGTGCTAAGCCGACTCCGCTCTTTCTTTATCCCTGCACAATTGTTGACTCTATACAGGGGTTTTATCCGCCCCTGTGTGGAGTACAACTCTCATGTGTGGGGAGGTTCCCCACATACAGCTCTTCTCAATAGGGTGGAGTCAAAGGCTTTTCGTCTCATTAACTCTCCTCCTCTTACTGACTCCCTTCAACCTCTGTCTCTTCGCCGCACTGTTGCATCTTTATCTCTTTTCTATCGCTACTTTAATGGTCACTGCTCCTCTGAACTGTCTGCTTGCATTCCTCCACCTCTGCAACGGGCGCATAGCACCCATCTGGCAGCCAACTCTCATCCCTTTTCTGTCCAACTCTCTAATGCAAGAGTTAACCGTTACTCCCAGTCTTTCATTTATGCAACAGGTCAGCTCTGGAACTGTCTCCCTCTGTCTGTATTTCCTGCTGCCTATGATCTCCAGTCTTTCAAACGCAGTGTGTCCAGGCATCTCAAAATGATCGGATCTTGAATTTGGCTCTCTCTTGTATTTTGTTTTTCTCTTGGAGGGAACTAATACTGCGGGCTCATGGCCTTTGGTTCCTTCTTCCTCGCATAAAAAAAAAAAAAATGGTACATGGGTCAGTTCTTTTGTATTAAACTTAAATCCGCTGAGCCAGCCAGGAGTTAAGCACCAGCAAGAACCTGTCCATTATTATTAGTATTAGTTATTGATTGTCAGGGGTGGAGTAACTTTTTCAAGAGGCTAACAGTACTAACAATCAGCATTCGTGAGCAATTAGCCTCTGCTGTGTACTGTTGAGAAAGTTTATAAATTCTT
This sequence comes from Coenobita brevimanus, assembly GCF_032717465.1. Taxonomy (NCBI): domain Eukaryota; kingdom Metazoa; phylum Arthropoda; class Malacostraca; order Decapoda; family Coenobitidae; genus Coenobita; species Coenobita brevimanus. The sequence continues at coordinate 6,477,436 of NC_136988.1, read as the reverse complement.
GTTCTTAGAGAATCGGCGAAGTAAGGCAACATAAAGTAAAACTCACTACTTGATTATCACAAGTCAGTTCCTTGTCTCTACTTTCGAGCAATATCAAATATTCTTTAATTCTTAAGTTCACATCTCCCCCGTGACAACATGGACCGAATGGAAGCATTGGCTGGGCGTGGGAATTGTATCTATTGGCCACTTGACATGTCTAAGGATTTTTGTGATTTGGCAAGCAACATGATTGGGCCCTTTATTAATGTATTTCCTTATATTAAGAAACACCATCTATTTCCAGATGGGACACTGCTTGGCTCATATCCCAGGGTAAGCCAGAAAGTGGAAGTGGTGGAAGATCTACTGGCAAAATCGTTGTGGTGGTGGGGGGGGGAAGGTTATGAGTGTGAATGAGGGCACGACACATCGCATCAAATTATATGTAAGAAGTTTAGAAAGAGATCTGCTGAAACTGAAAGGCAATGGTCATGACCAGGAAGGGTTACAGTTAATCGTAGGGCACTTGAGGGTGTGCAAGTGTCGTGTAGTCAACAAGGGCAGTGAGTGGTGATGTGGGTGATATGGTCCATGACACCATGCAGATCACAGCCTCGTTTGAGAGAACTCTGGGAGCCCTGCCTCCCTGGATATCCACCCAGGGCCTCTTCCATCATGTCTCAGGAGAGGGCATCTGCCACCACATTGTCCTGCCACCAGGTTTGTTGGATGGGTGGCGCATACTCAGAGATGAAGGACACCATATCTACATGAAGTATCTGTTGCCACTTTGAGCTATGGCGTACAGCAGGGGAAAGTGATTGTTTAAAACGCAAAACTTCTTGACCTCAAGGAAGTAGCAGAAGTAACGGAAGGCTTTATAAATGGACAACAGTTCCCTGCCAGTCACTGTATTTCTTCTGTGTGGGCTTCAGCCATGTGCTGAAGAAACAAGTAGGTTTAAGGGAGCATTCAAGAGGCATCTCTTGTGGGGACTATAGGTGCGTTGGGGTATGGGTGGCCTAGGAATGGGAGCTGTACTAGACCCACTTTTTTAGATCAGTGAATGCTTGATGTGCCTCAGTCCACGTGAGGGGCTTGTTGGATGTCTTTTTGAGATGCTTCACGAGGCTCTTGAGAGGGGCCTGGAAAACAGGGGCCTCAGGGATGACATGGTGGCAGTACTTGACAGCCAAGAGGAACTCTTGTAGTTCAATGGCCGACTGAGTCTGGGGAAATTCCCTGATTCCCATCTGTGATGGGATTATGACGGCAGCGACTGACATTCATTTCCAATAGAAGTCCAGGGAGGACATGCCAGTATGCATTTAGAGGGGTGGGTTTAAAGCTAAATTCTTAGTCTAAAGAACATTTGATGTTGCTACTGCTTGCGTTCTGTTTGTTTGTTGAGGCCACTTAAATGTCGTCAGTATAAATTGCAACGAAGTCAAGACCCCAAACCACCTGGCCCATAAAGTGTTGAAAATTTTCGACGGATTTGTAGAAGTCAAATTTCATCACGAGGTATTCAACAGTTCTAATGGTGGATTGATTGCCGTCTCCTTGACATTTTCTGGAGCCAAAGAGATATGGAAAATGCCAGCATTAAGCTGATCTTGGAAAGTATGGTTTAACTGTGAAGTTTGGCGTGAAAGTCCAGGACATGTTGGATGAAGTAATGGTCTAGATGAATCATAACGTATAGCACCTGTAATTACCACACAATCTCCATTCCCCCTCTGTAGCTTTTGACATCATGTGTAGCGATGATGCCAAACAGCTGATGGAGGGGGTGGATGATACTCTTTTGATGTAAAGGTTAATCTCCATGGCTGCCTGCATGCTTTGAGGTTGGGTTAGGCAAGGCACGATGAGCCAGAGTTAAATATTCTATGCACCACCCCATGTTTGTGAATAGGTTTTCATTGTATTTTAGGGAGAGTCTGGACAGAGGTGGGTGATTCGTGATGTGTCCTTGTCACATGGAGTTATTTTGATGGCAGGATTCTTAGGCCTGGGTATGAGCTGCTAGTGATTTGTGTCCCCCAGGACATCATGTGTGTGCAATAATCCAGGGTTATTATGAGGCGGAAAAGCCTTTTGGTATTACCTATTGAGACTCTGTGCCTGGCGGGACTGACACAGTTACTGGATTCACCTTTTTGTTTGATAACATTGATTTCATGAGACATTCTCAATGCAGATGTAAGATTTTCCATTGCATTGTTGTTGTGACTAACTGCACTGAAAGATTGGTGCTGGGAAGGCACAGGGATGACCAGGCCAGGCTGGTAGCCACCCTCGATGATAGTGGCATGAATGAACTGCTTGTAAAGGCATTCTGCTGCTCGGCAGTATTCTCAGAAGAGTAATGAAGTTCTTGGGCACTGAAAGGACGGTTGGATTTCATGTGTCAATCAGTGAATGTGGCACTGACGCAGTACTATGTCCGGGAGTTTTGTGCTTGACATTCTACCAAGGGCTTGTGTGTGAGCAAGTGACACTGAAGATCGCTTGCCTTCTGCCTTGATGTTGTCGAGTTCCCTGAAGTGTGGGGGAGGCGGTGGCTGAATCGGTAGTGAGGAAGCCTCCAGTCCTAATGGATCCAGGTTGGAATCCCGGCTAGGGCAGGAAACAGTTTAAGGATTTGAATTTCATTAAAAAAAAAAAAAAAGACTTCTCTGATCTACCAGACGACCCGCCGACATGTCATAAAAGTACCCCCTGCTAATACCAATACACCAGTCGTGTGTGAGACAGCCTAAGCATGTATTCAATATGGATAGTGGGTGTTAGCGCCTACGTGGTGACATGTGGAGATATAGGAGGACTACTTGGCCCCAAGGAGGACTACTGGGCCTTGGGGATAGGCCCTGAAGCGTTTAAGCGTTTGCCCAGAGTCTGACACATTAAAAAAAAATGAAGTGCGTTTTGCCCAAGGTATTTTGAAGGACAAATTCAATCACTTCGTACATGTTTCTATGGGTAGTGCTTCTACAGCATGACAGATGAGGATGGTTACCTCTGTCAGGATGTTCCTTGGTATCGTGAGGTACCTTTGTTGGTTAGGTCTCTGAGGCAAGTATCAGCGCGAGGCAGTCAGGTGGAGACGTGTGAGGAGGAAAGTATGAAGTGGACATTGCTATTAATACCCGTTATGTGCGATGGCTCTGGGATTCAGCAGCGTAATGGATTTTCCATTCACCTGTCACACAGGACAATAATGATACATGCAGATAGGGTAACTCCTATATTGGATAAACATCAAACAAGGCATATATAGCTGATGAAATCCCTTCTATTGTCTTCAAGAACTGTGCTTCTGTACTTACACCCTTCCTAGGTAAACTCCTTCACCTTTGTCTGTCAACTTGTACCTTTTCTTCTTGCTGGAAGTTTGCTCTCATTCAGCCTGTCCCAAAGAAGGGTGACTATTCCCAGCCCCGATACTATCGTCCATTTGCTTTAACATCCTGTAATTTGAAAGTTTTTATAATCTATTCTTAACAACAAAAAATTTAAAGCGTGTTTCCTATCACAATATTTCTGACCGTCAGTATGGGTTCCACCAGGGACACTCCACTGGCAATCTTCTCACTCCACTGGCAATCTTCTAGCTCCTTGCTAGACTTTGGCGAAAACTTTGCCTTTGCACCTGGCATCTAGAAGGCTTTTGATCGAGTTTGACATAAACTTTTATTTTCCAAGCTGCCCTCTTACGGTTTCTCTCCTTCTGTCTATACCTTCATCTCTAGCTTCCTTTCTGGTCGTTCGATAGCTGCTGTTGTAGACGGCCACCATTCTTCTCCCAGATCTATCAATTGTGGTCATTCCCAGGGCTCTTTCCTATCACCATCTCTCTTCCTTCTATTCCTCATTGACCTTCTGGGCTGTACATCTAACCCTATCCACCCATACGCTCATGACTCCACCCTTTACCTTTCCATTTGCTCCTCACAGCATCCACCTCAGCAATTACATCAACAAATAAGGGACGAGGCTATGGCACACCTAATGTCTGACTTGGCTTATATTTCTGTTTGGGGTTAAAAATAGTCTTGTTGTTCTTAATGCGTCAAAAACTCAGTTGTTGCATCTTTCAATCAGTCAAAATCTTCCACAGGAGCATCCTCTAATTATTAGCAATATCCAACTCAAATTTGCATCATCTTCAGACATACTTAGGGTTTCTTTCTATTGGGATTTATCCTGGAAAGATCATGTTACCTCTCTTGTAAAATCTGCTTTCAAGACATTAGTTGTACTAAGCTGACTCTGTACCATCTTTATCCCTGCATAGTTGTGGACTTTATGCACGGATTTTTTTCCGCCCATGTGTTGAATACAACACCCTATGTGAAGAGGTTCCCCACATACCTCTCTTCTCAACAAGGTGGAGTCAAATGCCTTTCATCTTATTAAGTCTCCTCCTGTTACTGGCTCCCTTCAACCTCTGTCTCTTTTCCTCGCTACTGCATCTTTATCTCTTTTCTATCACAACTTCAATGGTCACTTCTCTGAACTGTCTGCTTGCATCCCTCCACCGCTACGGCGGGCGCATAGCTCTCATCTAGAAAAAAAAACTTTCATCCCTTTTCTGCCCAACCCTCTAATGCAATAGTTTACCGTTATTTCCAGTCCTTCATGTATGCAACACGTCAACTCTGGATCTGTCTCCAACTGTCTGCAATTCCTACTGCCTATGACCTCCAATCTTTCAAACACAGTGTGTCCAGGCATCTCGAAATTAACAGATCTTGAATTTGGCTCTCTGTTATCTTGTTTTTGTCTTTTCTTTGAGGGAACAATCTTGCAGGCTTCTGTCCTTTGATTCCTTCTTCCTTACATTGTTCTTTCTTCCTTGCATAAAAAAGCAGCGGATGGGTATGGTCAAGGACATGCAGTGTTGTGAGAGAAGGGGCCAGTGCATGTGTGCATAGAGACTGACTGACTGAATTGAGCTAAGATGTAGGCCTCTGGGCTTACAGTATACTGGAGTTAAATTACCCAGAAATATTTCCTGTCACCACGTGGCTGAGGTAGCAGGCACATTTAATCCGCCTGAAATATATTAAGAGCCTTGGCTAATTACATTCTAAGAGATGGATTAGCCAAACATTGCCTCCTAGGAGAGACGGAAATTTTATGAGTATTAATAACTATGGCTTAACCACGTGCTATGCTACCAGTGAAGATTAGTAAGTATGGTATGTATAGAATTATTATATCTAGCGATACGTTACATAAAAAAACTTTCCTAGCAAAAGAAAATTTATGTGAACAAATTGTAAATTGATACTGATGATTGGTTGTTGGGTAAGGATACTTCAGTTTATCAAAGTTCATCCTTCAGTAAGTTCCTTATTATTATCATCATCATCATCATCATCATCATCATCATTATCATCATCATCATCATCATCATCGTTCTTTATTCTCATGTACTATTAGTGTGGTAAAATACATTTCTAATTCCTGACTGTCACACTCACTCACTCACTGAGTCCTTGTACCTATGAGGGATTAAGTATGGCAAATTGCAATCAGAGAGTTCTGTGAGTCACGCTTTCTCTCCTATCTATTTTTGCCGCACCCAAAGGGTTCATGCCTTGTGTGGATGCATCGAGAGGTGGGGGATTCTTATGAGTTATCTGGTGTGCATCTGGGGTGTGACTGAGGTGTGTCTGAGGTGTGTCTGAGGTGTGTCTGAGGGGCTGGGTACCATTTGGGAAATGTTGTGGTGTTGGATATATATAGTTGGGATGGCTGCGGCTGTCAAGACTTTCCTTTCTGTGTGTGTGTGTGTGTGTGTGTGTGTGTGTGTGTGTGTGTGTGTGTGTGTGTGTGTGTGTGTGTGTGTGTGTGTGTGTGTGTGTGTGTGTGTGTGTGTGAAAACGTGACAAGCTTTCATCCGATTACAACCAACCTTGATAGGCTGACCTCTATGTTTGGAGAACAGGTCAGAGGTCAAGGTCACAGGATTATGTCAAAGTTTTACCTAGCATGGTCAGTATAAAGTCTATGTATACTTTACACCAAACATACTGGATGATTTTACAGTGAAGCAAGAACATATGGATATAATTTTGAGAACAATCAGTCAAGGGTCAAGGTCGCAGGACTGGGTCAAAGTTCGGTACGAGGGATGAATGTGGAAAAATACAGTGATTTCATTTAGAGTGTTCTTGATGGAATGGTTGAGGATCAGCCAAGGGTTAACCACTTGCATTGTAGAACAATACATCAAAGGCTCCACCAACAATGAAGTTATTTGGTTTTAAGAGTTATCATTCGAAGGTCAAGGCCACAGAACAAAGTTAGATGTTTGGCCCAGAGACCAGCTGGTGCCTTGGATATTGCATTGTCTGAGTGCTCCTTCATGCTATTTTTTTTTTCTTTCCTTCGGCTGGGTTTTATTGATTCAGCTTTATTCTTGTCTGCCCGTCACGTTCTTCTTTACTCCTCCGGCGGTGTTTCTCGTGTTTTACAACCTCTGTTCCGCTGATCACTGACACTGGATCCCTGTCGTAAAATGCCAGTGTGCTGCACTACTTTTAGGAAGGGGAGAAAAGAGGGAAGGTGATGGGGAAAAAGTGTGTGTGTGTGTGTGTGTGTGTGTGTGTGTGAGAGAGAGAGAGAGAGAGAGAGAGAGAGAGAATGTCGTTTGAACAATGTTACCGGCGTGGCTCTAACCTGACTTTATCTGCCTAGTCTTTCATTTCTTGCTTTTCATCTTTTTATATTTCTGCCAACACTGATCAGGCAGGATTCATTACTGAATAGTGTTTAAGTGGACCCTGTATTATGAGACTGTATTAGCGTTCCTGATGGAGTAAGAAATTTTTTAATTATATGCATCATGGAAAAAAAAAAAAAAAAAAAAGCAGTTTTCGTTTCTCAACCCAGAAGACCCACCTGCTGTACCTGTAGAAATAAGTAAATAAATGGATAAAACTAGAGGTCTCCCAAAAGGCGAATCACACCAGCCGCGAGCCGATACACGTCTAGTGCGGCTCGGAATATGACCTTGACCTTGACTTACTTTCACCAATTTAGAATTCATGATAGATTTTTTTCCCTACTACAGCCCTGTAAAATTTCGTGATGATATCTTGAGCGGCTGCGAAGTTATGGTGCTAAGAGTCACATAGACAGACTGACAACTAAAAACAATACCAGCTTCGCTGTCGCGGCTGGCAGTAAAAATTAAGCAGAAATAGCACATCAGTTTGAATTAGATGACCTGCGGATATCAGAGTCGGCTGACAATATGGATGGCAACGATGCCCCCATAAACAGTAATAATAACAACAACAACAACAATAACTACTACTACTACTACTACTACTACTACTACTTCTACTCCTACTACTACTTCTACTCCTACTACTACTTCTACTCCTACTACTACTTCTTCCTCTTCTTCT
>NC_136988.1:6362527-6465027 GCF_032717465.1 Coenobita brevimanus | reverse complement strand
TTGCCTCAGGCGCTCAGGCCTATACACCCACGTGCTACCTCCTCATGCTCGCTCTGCCTCACTCTGCTTGTGTCTATCATACAGTGCAGTAATGTCTCACCTCAGTCTCTCAGATGAGGAGATTCAGGAGCTCCTGAAGGTCCCTTACACTGAGGAAAGTGATATGGACAATGACATGCAGGATAAAGACTACATCCATTCTGATGAGGAGAGTCGTAGTGATGAGGAAATTCCCTCACCATGAAAATCAAGGTATGTGGGGTATGCTAGGGCAACATATGGAAGGAGGCCACCTGCACATCATCGCCTTGCACGTCATGATGATGAGGAGGAAGGAGAGGAGGCAGGTGACACTTCAGCTATTCATGGGTGGCTGGGGAAGCCTAGGATTTCCCTACGTGGGGAGGAAGGTGTGAGGAGGAAGAGGGGCCAATTTGGGAAAGTTCCATTGTTGGGGGAGAGTGAGTCATCTTGCCCGCGCTCTCCCTCGCCCCCACGTGACCCAGCTCAGCCTAGCACCTCGCAACAAAGTTTTCCCACATTCCCCACACCCAGCACCTCACGTGAAACTGTTCCCCCATTCCCCTCACTTCCCCACACTTCCCCACGGCCTGAGGACAGCGGAGGCGATGATGATGAGGAGGAGGAAATGACGTGGGAGTGGGAGGACGGGAATGACCTTGTCCCCTACATTCACCTGTTCACCCATGAGAATGTGGCCGGGTGTACTGTTCCTGAACAGATCCCTAGCTCAAGTAGGCTGGACTTTTTTAGAAACTACTTCCCAGTGGACTTTGTGTTGAAAATTGTTGCCCTTACCAACACCTTTGCAGCATCTGAGCATGGGGGAACGACACAGACACCACACAGCCGCTTGTTTGAACCTGATTTGACACTGAGTGAAATGTACGTGTTCTTAGCACTTGTGCTTTTGATGGGGATATTGAAAAATAATTAGTTTCCTTCCTATTGGACTATGGATCCAGTAATGGCGACACCATGCTTTGGCAAGGTGATGGGAGGGAATAGATTTCAATACATCCTGAGCTGCCTACATTTTTTTGACACCCTTGACCCTGCTAATGCTAACAAAAAGGACAGGATTAGGAGGATACGTCTAGTTTTTGATCACCAGCGAGAGAAATTCCGAACCTCCTTCTCTCCATACCGAGACCTCGTCATAGACGAGAGTCTCGTGCTATGGAGAGGTAATACTGCATTTAGACAATATATCCCCAGCAAAAGACACAGGTTTGGCTTCAAAATCTTCGTGGTGTGCGACTGTAGAACTGGATATGTGCAGGACATAGTCCTGTACACAGGTGTTCAGACAGACATCACAGAAGATAGACGCTTGGGACTGTCAAGGGCAATGGTACAGATGATGATAGAGGAATACCTTCATCGTGGGCATGTCTTGTACCTGAACAACTGGTACACAAGCCCCCTTCTCACCAGGTACCTGCACCAGCAGGAAACTGGTCTGTGCGGCACTATAAAGAAGAACCGTTGGCACATGGTGAAGGTGGGGAGGAAGCTTCAGAAAAACGAGTTTTTTTTTTTTACAAGGCAAGTAATATCCTCGCCACAGCATGGCACCACAACCGCGAAGTCTTCCTCCTCTTGTCTGTTCATCGGCCCCTTATACACTGCAAGACAACATAGATTACAGGCCAGGAGGGCGGCGCGGCGCCATGTCTGGAAACCAGAACCTGACTTGACCTATGTGAACATGCGACAGGTGGATCAATCGGATGCAATGATTTCCAGCGTGGACTGTGCCTGGCCCACTATAAAGTGGTATAAGAAATTATTCTTCCACCTCCTCAACATCACCATCCTCAACACTCACTACCTCCACATACCACTGGCATCGAGGAGACCTTCGAGAGATATGTTCGTGAGCTAGAGGGGAGATAGTGGGGGAATATGGGCAAGATAGAAGTGCTGCTCACCACCACCACACCGCCGCCACACTTGTCCACCTTACCGCTAGACACTTCCCCAGAATTCCAAGTGCAACGCATCAACATCCCCAGCAGAGGTGTCACGTGTGTGCAAACAACACTGTAAGGCCACGTACGCTGCAGAAGGACTCAAGGTATATGTGTGCAGAGTGTGACGTAGGACTGTGTATATTCCCATGCTTTGAGGAGTACAACACTTTCACTAACTATTGAGTAACAATACTGTGGTAATCACGAGCGACAAAAAGATGCTCAGAAAGTGTTGTAAGTACTGCACACAATGAAGGCATGTTGTAAATACTTTCTCTTAAGTGTAAGGACTGTAGGTCGTGAAGTCAGGTTTTACATATGTTCTCGTAAATGTAAGGCCATGTATTCACAGTGAGACACTCAATAATACTCTTATAATGTCAGTGTATACTAAAGGCATGTTGTAAATAATTTATCGTAATTGAAAGGGCTGTACATTGTGAAGTCAAGTTGTGCATATTTTCTCGAACCTGTACAACAATGCATTCACAGTGAGAGAGATACGTATACTGTAGTGTGATAGGTTTTGAGGTAGTGATTTATTTGCGAAAAAAGACACTATCTTTATGAAATCCTACGCAAAAAATTTTTTGTGAGTGTGAAGTGAACAGAAAAGTGTAAATAACATTCTTATACCTTCCCTGAGTCACGTTGGCGTGAATACCTGAGTTTACCTTGCATAGAAAATGGGTTTTCTCTCACCTCTGCTGGGGATTACCGTGCACACACACACCTGAAGGCGGGCGGTGGGACTACAGAAAACGCACTTCTGATATCCGATTAGTTTTTTCACGGAGATCTTCGTTTTTTTTTTTTTGTTTCACATCAAAATCTATCATTCAAGCAAAAAGAAAAAAAAAAACGAAAACTGGCCGGCACGGGGGTGACACATAGGGCTAAAAGTGTCCGGCACGCGGCGGGTTAATGAGATGAAAAGCCTCTGACTCCACCCAAATGAGAAGAGTTGTATGCGGGGAGCCTCCCCACACATGAGATTTGTACTCTACACAAGGGAGAATAAAACCCCGTGTATAAAGTCAACAACACTGCAGGAGTAAAGAAGGCACGGAGTTGGCTTAGCACACCCAATCTCTTGCAAGCAGATTTTACAAGAGATATAATATGATCTTTCCAAGATAAATCCCGAGTGAATGAAATCCCGAGTATGATGAAGGATGTTGCAGGATTGAGCTGGATATTATCAAACATTAGTGGGTACTCCTGTGGAAGATTTTTTCGGGTTGATAAGCATAATGACCTGAGTCTTTGTTGCATTAAAAACAACAAGATTACTTTTTCCCCAGTTTGAGGCTATGGCACACCTGTCTGACTTTTAACCAAGTCAGACATTAGGTGTGCCATAGTCTCATCCCTTGTTTGTTGAAGTAACTGCTGAGATGGACGTTGCAGGAACCGAATGGAAAGGCGAAGGGTGTAATCATCAGTGTATGAGTAGATAGGATTTGATGTAAAGCTTAGAAGGTCATTCACAAATGAAAGGAAGAGAGTTGGTGAAAGGACAGAGACCTGAGGAACACCACTGTTGATAGATCTAGAAGAATGGTGGCCGTCTAAAACAGTAGCTATAGAACAATCAGAAAGGAAGCTTTTATTATGTGCTCAACTCTGGGGATAGGCTTCACAGCCTGCTCCTAAGGCCCAGTAGTCCTCCTACATACCATACACCTCTACATGTCACCACTTCGGCGCTAACACCCACCGTCCATATTGAATACATGCTAGGGCTGTCTCATACAGGATTGGTGTATTGGTATTAGCGGGGTATTTTTACGACATGTCAGAGGGTCTTCTGGTAGATCGGTAAAGTCTGCTTTACATGAAATTCAAATCCTTAAACAGCTAGAGATGAAGGTACAGATAGAAGGATAGAACTCGTAAGAGGACAGTTTGGAAATTAAAGATTTATGCCAGACTCGATTGAAAGCCTCTGAGATGTCAAGTTTTTCGCCAAAGTCCCGAAAGGAGGATGCCCAGGAGTCTGAAAGGTAGGTGAGAAGCTTGCCAGTGGAGTGTCCCTGACGGAACCCATACTGACAATCAGAAAGAAGGTTGTGATAGGAAGGATGCTTTAACATTTTTCTATTAAGAACAGACTTGAACAGTTTTGAGACACAAGATGTTTAAGCCATTGGGCGATAGTTAGAGGGTAAGAAATGGTTACCCTTCTTTGGGACTGGCTGAATGAGAGCAAACTTCCAGCAAGAAGGAAAGGTACAAATTGATAGACAAAGGCGAAAGAGTTTACCTAAGGAGGATGTAAGCGCAGATGCACAGGCCAGCGATGGCAGAAAATACATCGGTTGAAGAAACTGTCATGTCAGTCATGAGGAAGTCAAAGGGGAGATGCAATGGAGGTACGGTACCAGAATCGTCTAAGGTGAAATTGGAGGAGAAAGTTGAAATAGGAGCATTCACAAACTCCTAAAAGTTGCCTATCATCACCTGATAATTTGAGAAACAAATGCAGTCAAGTAAACTACTGCTTTGTAAGCGTTTCTTTTATGACTTCTTTCATAGGTATAATTTTATAAACATATTAACAAAATTAGAAAAACAAGCTTCAGCATGAATAAGTTGAAAGGAATCGCTAAACTAACTAAATTAACCATCTAAACCTCGGAACAAACATTCTGCATAGCTTAAATCCGATTACTTACATTCCAGTTATTTCTTTCAATATAGTTTTAATCAAATAAAACTTTCAGACATATATGTCTATAAATAAATTTAACATGAAGTCATTTGGCTGCAAAATATTTATACGAACCAGATGAATATTGCATGAACACGCCCGCCTCCTGGAAACACTGGTACTTGCGATGTCGGTCAGCAGCTTCGTCATCGCATGATTTCGCCTCATAAAAACTTTGCTATTCTTATAACGTATAATCGGTACATTCTCTTTAGCAATTGCCAGATGAAACATTAATCTCATTGATAAATAAATGATTAGCGTTTCCAATTAAACATGCAGGAAGACCTCTAATAATATGTGATGAATGTGGACCACTTGTCGTTTTATGCATTCTTGTGACTACTCTGCAGTATTATATTTAGTAAACCATGTATAAGAAATTGGTATCATATGTGAGAGGAGCAAGTGGATTCACATTGAGAGAGACTGATAAATGAGGAAGTGAAGGAGCTTTGTGGTGTGGATGTGGATGTGATAGGAAGCGTTAGGAGAAACACACTGAGGTGGTTAGTCCATGTGGAGAGGATGGAGAGAGAGAGAGACTGACTAGGAGAGTGTGAGTGAGGTGGAGGGGGGGGGCAGAGGGAGGACAAGGCCAAGGATGAGGTGGAGAGATGGATTGATGTACAGTATATGAGAGAGGGGTGTGTGAGCTGGGAGAAGGGCAGTGAAATGGCGGGGGACAGGGCGACATGGAGGCGATTTGTTTGTGGCCATCCCTTACGGGATTAAGGCATCTGGCAATACAAAGAGAGATAGGTATAATAACCAATGATTACAGTACTGCAGAATTTATAAACTCTTCCTCACTAAATATCGTGGAAGGGATTTTAGAAAATATATGGTTTTGCGAGAAGGGAGTAGTTGACCGAGTTCCTAATTAAATTACCCGGCGATGATTGGCAACTCCTGAGTCTGTGAACGCTCCAAATGAGCATAGAAGCCTGGAAGTAGAAAATATCCATTATGATACACTACCTGGTCACTTGTTTGTAATTATGAATGGCCAGACTCGAACAATATTCATCTCCGGAAGATGCCGACTTCTCTTTTAATGAGTGGTGGTACTTGTGACTGGTTATACTCTTTTTACTTTAGTTTTTAACACGAGAAACCGCATATACAAATACCCAAATTTTTAGAAAGGAAAAGAAAAGAATAGCATAGGAAATAGTGATTTTTATTCGAAACAGAGAGAGTAAAAATGGATTAGAGAATTAAACACTTTTTTTTTTCTCTAAGAAACGAAGAGAGGAAAAAATGTTAGGGCACAATATTTTCTACAAGTAACGACGTGAAAAATGGTATAGGCAATAACAGACATTTTTTAGTATACCCGAAACTGAGGCCACAGGGTTTATTAGCAGTAAGTTTTTAAAGTGTGTATAAAATACGGGCGGGGCTTTTATGGGTTCGTAAAACTAGGAGATGAATTTGTAGATACTCGTGGAGCGAGAGGCGAGGAGGAAAGATAAGGGGAGAGGAGAGGAGAGGAGAGGGTATTAGAGAAGGGGAGAGACGAAGTGCGAGGGATGATGGAAGGGTAGAATGAAGCATGAGATGAAAGTGAGGAGAGGAAAGTATGGAGAGTAGAGAATGTGATGGGTGATAACAAGGTGAGAGAGAAAGAATAGAAGAGGATGGAGAAAGAAGGGCAAGGAAAGGAATGAGGAGGGGGGGGGAGAGGACTAGGGAGGGATGAGGAGCAGGGAAGAGGGGAGGAAAAAAGGGAAAACACTTGAGGAAGCTGTTGCAGAGATGGAGAGGGGTGACGAGGATAGAGGAGAGGGAGAAGAAGGGATAGATGAGGAAGAGAGGAAGTGAAGGGAGAAAAGAGAGGTGGGGAGTGTAGAAAAAGGAAGGAGGGAAGGAGACGACTGAAAAGAGGAAATTAAACTGTGAGGATGCTGAGGGAAGAGGAGGGACATGATGGGGGGGAAGAATAAAGGAGGGAAGCAGGGGGACGAAGGGGAAGGGAAGGAAGGGGAGAGTGTAAGAAGAGGGATAGGCCAGGAAAATGAATGAACAAAATTGGGGTCCAGAAGTGGAGAAGAGGAGGAAGGAAGGTGTAAGATGCAGGGAGGGGGAGAGAAATGAGGAGGGGAAGAAGAGGGAGAGGGGGAGGAGAGGAGGGATGGAAAAGTCACTGAGGGAAGGGTGGGAAGGAGAGAGAGTTTTAAATTTCTGAGGTAGGAAAACGATGGACTGGCATTTTTGTTACTGATGAAAAAGTTAAAAGGAAAAAGAGCAAGAGGAGACAACGGGTGGGGGAAAAGGTGAATGAGAAAAGGTAGGCAAAGGGCGAGGGTACAAGAAATAAAAGAAGAGGTGGAAGGGAGAGGGGAACACATAAGAGATAGGGGAAAGGGGACGGGGATAGAAAGGGAGAGGGGAAAGAGGAAGAATGGGAGAGTAAGGAAAGAGAGGGGAAGCGTTGGGGTGAAATGGTGAGGAATGAGGGGAAAGGGTATTAGTACAAAGGCCTACAGAGGAATGTTATAACTAACAAAATTATTCTATCAGTTAAAGACAAGGGCAGAAATGCAGGAAACTCCTCCCTTCCACCAAACCCTCCAGCCGAGGCTGGCAGTAAATAGTGAGATGGACCACCACGAAGCATAGAAAAACTGACACGGAAATATTATAGGAAAGAAGGAAATGAAAAGGAAATGTTACTCTGTACAAATTACCTGAAAGGGAAAGTAACATTGTCAACAATATTATTGCTGTTGTTATGCGGCTGTACCACCCAGGCTTTGGACCCCCCCCCCTATGTGTGTGTGTGTGTGTGTGTGTGTATATATATATATATATATATATATATATATATATATATATATATATATATATATATATATATATATATATATATATATATATATATATATATATATATATATATATATATATATATATATATATATATATATATATATATATATATATATATATATATATATATATATTTCCTCGCCTTGCCCATGGGTGGGAAAGGAGGTCCGGATGATGATGATATACATACACCTAGGCGGCTTCCCCAAAAGAAAGGGGGGTAGCCGAGACAGGACGATACACTCCCAATTTGCTCATCCACACACACACACACACACACACACACACACACACACACACACACACACACACACACACACACACACACACACACACACACATTCACATCTTGGCCCCAAAGGGAGAAGGGACAGATCCTCACATTATCACACCGCACGAGGGTCAACTGCGCAGCGCAATCAGCCACATCTGCAGCAGGGCCCAACAGCAGTGCTGGTTTATCCCTGCCACATCATAATGGACCCATCCCCTTACCCTCACCTGACCTGACCAGCTGATCAGACCAAATGCGGGAGAATATCCCCTCAGGGCTGCGTCATCATTCATTCATTCACAGTTTCTCTCCAATAATTTCTATCACGCGCAGCCACCCCTCCTTGCTCAGCAGACATCCCTCTTGCATCCAACGCTCTCTTCACACTCTCCATCCATCCTATTCGTGATCTTCCTTTCAGCCTTACACCTCTCACATCTGATCCAGTTATCTTTTTCACTAATCGCTCATCATCCATTCTCTCCATATGCCCAAACCATCGCAATATCCTTTGTTCAACTAGATCAGCCATCTCCTGCACAGCTCCAGTACTCCTTCGCACTTCATCATTTCTCCCTCGATCCATACGCGTCACTCCACACATAGTCCTCAGACACCTCATCTCCATTACAGCCAAGTTTTTCCTTTCTGCTACACCCATATTCCATGTTTCAACCTCATATAATGCAGTCAGTACCACAACACCCTCATACAGCATTCTCTTTGCACTCATTGTAAGCTAACGACATCTAAACACTTTATTCATTCCTTCCAACACCTCTCCTACTTCATTCATTCTAAACTTCACTTCTGCATCTATTCTTCCATCCACAGCAACATGTGACCCTCATTACTTAAAGCACTCTACTGTACCTCTTCAAGCAACTCACCATTTAACATTATATTCATCCTCCTGTCTCAGAGCAAACACCTTATCCATGCACCCCCTCCGTCTCCTGAAGCCACACTGCTTATCACCAATCACTCCCTCTGTACCCTCTCTAACTCTCCTAATTAACACTATCTGTACACCATACCTACAACACTCAACAGACTTATACCCCTAAGGCTAGTATATTGTACGGTACATAGGAGTACTCCTGGGCCTTGAAAGCAGGCTGTGAAACCTATGCCCAGAGTAGGTCACATAAAAAAAATATATTCATACTTACCACCTTTTCCTTTATACAGTGGAACCACACGAGCACTTGTCCAGTCAACTGGCACCATACCTCTCATAAAACATACATTCAACAATCTTACTAACCACTCAACAATAGTCGCTCCACCACCTTTCAGGCATTCCACAGCACACCCGTCCATACCTGCAGCTTTCCCTGTTTTCATCTCCTTTACTGCCTCTTGCACTTCCTTCATCATGATCAAAGAATCATTCAACTCTCCCAACACATTAATTCCTTGCACGATTCCATCTGCCACAATCTCAGCCTCCTTTTCCTCCTCTTCATTTAACAGTCTTTCAAAATATTCCGCCCATCTCTTCCCTATTGCATCCATCTCAGTTAACATCCTTCCATCTTCTGCTTTTACTTGCTCTCCTTCCTCTTCCTTCCCAGACTCTCCCTTTCGCACCCTTTTAACCTCCTTCCAGAACATATTCTTATTCTGTTGAAAATTCTCAGTCAACCGCCTACCCCACCTCCCATCTGCTGCCACTTTAGGATCACGCAGTGCCCTTCTTGCCTTATTCCTCTTTTCCTTATACCAGTACCTCTCATATGACCCTTATCCTTCCTCTGCCGCCACACTTCATATGCTCGTCTCTTCTAAGCCACAGCCATACTTACTTCCTCGCACCACCAGTCACTTCCTTTTCTTACACCACCATCCACTCATCTCACACCACGCACCTCTTTCGCATGCCCCATCACAGCACTCTAAAACAACTGCCATTCCCCCTCCTCACTGCCATTTTCCTGATCTTTCACTGCGTTCCACTCATCTTTCAATTTCTCCTGATACTCTATCATTTTCTCTCTTTTATCCAACTCATTTTCAAAACCTCCCTGCCACACCTAACCCTCCTAGCTCTCACCCATCTCTTACCTACTCTCAAAACTCTCTCCACCAGGTAGTGGTCAGACATACCTCCACCCTCAAAACTCTCACATCCAACAATCTTTCTCTTACATTTCTGGACACAACCACATAGTTCATCAATTCTCTATCAACAACCCTTCCACCCTCCTGTCCCACCCATGTATACTTATAAATATCTTTCTGCTCAAACAAAGTATTTCCAGTCACCATCTCTCACTCAACACACATCACTGTCATTCGTTCCCCATTTTCATTTCTTCCAGACACACCATGCATACAAACTACACCTTCAACTGCTACATTTCCCACTCTAGCATTCAGATCTCCCATCATTACCTCATTCACATTAGCTCCAAAACTCTGCAGACACTCATCAACATCATTCCAGAAAGACTCTCTCTTCAGCATCCCTTTAACTATCAGGCCCATATGCACTCGCAAATACCCACAACTCACATTCAAAGTTCACTTTCACCCACATCAGTCTCGATGACACCTTCCATTCAGTCACACACTACTGCACTTCCTGGCTAACAAGGCCACACCTTCTCTCGCCCTGCCTCTATCAACACCTAACATCCTTCCATTCACACTTCCAAACTTAGACTCACCTTTCCCTTTCATCTTTGTTTCACTCAAAGCTAACACATCCAACTTTTTTCTCACAAACATTCTCCCAGTCTCCTCCCTTTTAGCCTCAATCGTACTACATCCACGCACATTCGTAGACCTAATCTTCAGGGTACGGGGGATAACTCAATCCCCCACCCCTTTCTATTCCCCGTTTCATTGTAGGAACTAAGGAAAAAAAAAAAACAGAGGTATGGGTCCATAGTCCCCTCACCCTGCCCCTTTTAGTCGCCTTTTACAACAAACAGGGAATACGGTGGCAGAATTCTTCCTAACACAACATGGCCGCAAAGTGGTAGTACACACCCCATAGTAGTATTCAGAAATGAGCACACTAAGGAGTGAACACACTTAGGTTAGAATATTGATACTTGTCCATGCGGTTTTAAAAGGTTAGTAATGTATTACAGTATATTACACTGAAAGGCAATTTGTTCCATATATTTACAACTTCAGTATAATTTGAATTTTCTGAATGCCTGAAATAAATCCTCGTCACCTGTTTTTATTTAAGGTAAAGAGATTCAGAGCTCCCAAGCGCTCCTCGTATGATTTCTTTCTCAATCTAGGTATCACTTTTGTCACCCTTCACTGTAGTATTTAAGGTTCCTCTATATCTTTTTTGCAACTGAAGACCAATGCTGGACACAGTACTTTAAGTGTTGGTGTACTTGAGAATTATACAAGATGAGGCCGATATTTTCTTATTTATATTTGAATGTGTTACAAATGAATCCAGATAGTTTGTTGGCTTTATGAAAAGCTTTCGAATACTGTTCGGTTGCTGACCATTTGATATTATAATCACTAAGTCCTTTTCACGACTTACATTATCTAGCTGAATATTGTTCATAGTATAACAAGTTTTTTCCATTTCTACCTGTGTTTCCAGTGTTTAGCACTGCCTTTACTAATATGAAAATCCATCTGCCATGGTTGGACCCTGGTTAAGGGTCGATCAAGTTTACACTAAATTTTCTGCCTCTAAAGATGTATCTGCTCAGTTTTTAATCTTTAGTATCATCAGCAAATTTGGATATTTTACAAAATGAACTCATCTATATCATACGTATATTGAAAACAGAATAGGAACCAATAATGAGCACTATGACACACCATTTGTAATAATAACGTGTTCCCAGTCTGATTCTTTTACCATCTGTTACAGTGAGGAGAAAGTGTGAGAAAGGGAGAGGGGAAAGAAGAAAATGGGATTGGAGATGTGTCACGGGGTGATTATTACGATTAAGATGATGCTAATAATCAAAAGTAAACTCAAGGAATTGACTTATGAAATCAAGTAGTAAGTTTTGCTTTATACTGGCTTGCTTTGCCGATTCTCTGAAGACGAGAATTTTATAAACTTCCTCAACAGTACACAGCGGAGACTATCTACTCACGAATGCTGTATCATCAGTACTGCTGGCCTCTGAAAAAGTGTTTTTACCCCCTGACAATCAATAACAAATACTAATAAGGGACAGGTCCTTGCTGGTGCTTAACTCCTGGCTGACACAACGGATTTAAGTTTTAAATATGGAAGAACTGGCTTAAATACAAGCCGTGATTAAGACGTTTGTGCGAACTGGGAGTAGCACAGAAAAGTAAGCTCAGTGTGGAGAAATCAAACACGATTCTACATTTACATTAAGCTCAGGAAAAGAACTAAATTTATTACAATGAAATAAATTTATGTTACATGATTCCCAAAAATGAATTCAAGAGGAGGATTCACTGTCGCAGGAGGACTAATGAATTCAAATATCAAAGGAAATACACTCACTCATTCCAAAGCTAGACTTAAAGTCCTGGAAATTGAATGGAAATACCGGGCAGTGGAGAGACCAGAGCTAGCTGTGGAGAGCTGGGCGTCTCTGCTAAGGCGCTGAAATTCACTGCTAAGGTCACTACAACCAATCACCAACTCAGTGGGGAGATACGGGGAATCATTGAACTCTGGAGACTGTAGGCGCTACGATGAAGGAGCCTGCTCTCAGTACTGGCACGACGACCCTACTCCCATGGTTGTCCGACACCAACTGAAGAATGTAAGCACGTTGGCACGGCCCAATTCAACGGTCAGAATAGCAATGAGTAGGAACAACAATTACACAAAAAGTTTTGCCCAGTGAAATGCACTGTCTGTACAGAAAGACAGTCACTTATGAAAACGATGACAAGGGTTATGAAAACTCGTCATGATCTGAGTGCAAAAGTGAAGCAGTTAACGGACTGAGCGAAAGTTTACACATTTCAATATTCTTCAGACGTTCCCTACTGTATATAATACTAACACAATGTGGCAAATTAATTCGTGACATTACGCCCCATCAAAATCAGATTTTTCTATGAAAATTTAATATATACATCCATAAACATCCTACTCAGTAACACAAGATTCACACTGTGGTGTGTGTACTATTCTGCTACAGGAGAAAATCACTGTCGCCAATGAGCATAAAAACCTCGTATTTACATTAATAGAAGCAAGCTTGAGGGAAAAACTCCGTGATGAAGGTGAAAAATCCTTTACTCAGGTCAAACTGAGCGAAAGTTTGTTACATTTACATTAACAACTAATTGTTATGTAGCATGGTGTCTGTAATACACGGTGTAAGTGTGACAATTGTAGAGTAACTGTACCTACGTGTAAAATGATATACAGTAATCCCTGTGCTATCCGTACGCCCACTTTCCAGACATCCCCACGTGCTCGCTTTGGTGGTGGTGCCTTACCTGCTGCTGGCTCTGCTGCTGCTCTCATGCCTCTTGTTAGTGTGTGATGATGGCCCCGCTGCCTGAGAAGAGGAAGAGAGTGGTTTTGACTCTGGAGAAGAAGAGGGAGATATTGGACAAGGTAGATGCAGGATGATCAACCTCACGCATCCTTCGTGAATTCAGCCTAGTTCGATCTACTTTGTTTGATATCAAGAGATCCCACGACAAACTCATGAAGTACACGCCTGACTTCTCACCGAAAAGCAAATGCAATGTGGAGAGGAAGATGATGTTTACTCCACGGTATGCAGAAGTCGACCACTCCAAGTTGATTTGGTATCGACAGCAAAGTGCTGGTGGTGTGCTGATGCGTGGCACGGAGCTGAAGGCTGCTGCTGAGAAGTTTGCAAGGCTTCACGACACCCTAGTCTTCAAGGCATCCAAGGGTTGGCTCTTGCGTTCAATTTACAACATGGCCTTACCAACCATAAGGCCCATGGTGAAGTCTTGGACGCCAACGAGGATGAAGTAGAGGAGTTTCAGCACAAGGTGAAGCGGTTGATCGACAGGGAGGGCCTCACTCTCAGTAAAGTCTACAGCGCTGATGAAACTGGTGTATTCTATCGCTCTTTGTCAACAAACACTCTAGCCAAGGAGACAGAGAAGCGTGTACCTGGCCGCAAGCTCTCCAAGCAACGGATATCTGCTTTGTGTTGTGCCAATGTTAACGGCATGCACCGACTTAAGCCCGTTATTGTTGGCCGTGCAAAGCAGCCTCAGTGTCTTCGTGGGGTGATGGATGTCCTTCCTGTCGTTTGGTACCATTTTTTGAGGCATGGTTAACTGTCCAGATCTTCAAAGACAGTTCCACCGCCATTTCGCCAAGGAGGCCATCCATTACCAGACGGAGAAACTGGGAATCCCACGCGATCAGGTAAAGGCCCTCCTTCTCCTCGACAATGCACCTGCTCACCCGTGCGACAAGGACTTGGTGGCTGAGAATGGGCGCATTAGGTGCATGTTTCTGCCACCTAATACGACTGCTATCATCCAGCCAATGGACCAAGGAATGATCGTGGCAACGAAGAGGCTGTACCGATGGAAGTTCCTGGACAGGGTGATGGTTGTTATCGAGGATGAGGACAAGCGCAGGGAGGGACAGGACACACGAGGCCAGCGGACTTTGGAAAACCTTCGCCACTAGAACATCAAGTCTGCCATTTACAACTGGGCCAGTGCATGGAAGGAAGTCCCTGTCAAGACTCCAGAAAATGGTTGGTCTCGTCTGCTTCTTGGACTGGATGTGGAGCACGATTTCCTAGGTTTTGACATGGATGACTTCCATGCACGTCTACATATGCATGGGGACGATGTTGATGTGGACGAAGTGCATGAGTGGTTGGATGACGACGAGGGCGATCCTGGGTATCAGACCATGTCTGATATCGAGATCGCATCTTCAGTTGCAGGTGTCAGTACCCAGCTTGAAGATTCCGACAAGGACGGCGATAATGATGCGGACTTCTCTCAGTGTGACACTACTCCAGCCATCCCCAAGCTGAGCGCACTCCGCGAACACTTAGAGTTCATTCTCGACTACCTGGAACACACGGAGTGCGACAGGGAGATTGGGTCCCTGGGACTTGTGGAGGAAGTGCGCGCTTTCAGGCAGTGCATCATTAATTGCCAAAATCGTCGTTCTTTGCGTCAATCAACCATTGACAGCTTTTTCAGACCCGTGACCCCCGCTGTGCCCAGCCCTGGCTCCACTCCATTGCCTCCCCAAGACAGGCCATCATCCTCTGAGCCACAGCCCAGCACATCAGGCACGGTGGAGTCACCACTTGACGTGAGTTTGCACCTGTCTTCAGAGTCGTCTGCAGTGGGTACTCCATCACCACGACCCAGCGACGCACCCCTAGGCCACCTGCACCAGCTACTCTCAGTCTCTGACAGTAATTAAACGGCAAGAACTTCTCCACTAGACCACACGGGAATTTACAGTATTGTGCAGTGAAAAAAATAAAACGGTGCATAGTGTTAAGAAATTAGAATTCTGAGTGCAAAGACTAAAATGCAGAGTGCAACACTGATTTTATTGACTTTCAATGGAGCGCAAATTAACTAGAGTGTGTTATGTTTATAAAATTGATTTATGAGTGCAAAGACTTTAAGTGCGGAGTGCAACACTTATTTCATTAAGGTACAATGGAGCGCAAGTAAGACTAGAGTGCACAGTGTTAAGAGAATGGAATTCTGAGTGCAAATGACTATGTTCAGTGCAAGTCTTCACGTACAGTGTACTGCAGGTGCTTCAGGTACTCCTTTTTACTGTCAGAGTCTGAGAGGAGGTGGGTTATTCATCGAGATGGCCACGGACTTCTTGTAAGTACCCCGAATGTTTCATATTGTACTGTATTTTCCATACTTACCTCTAAAACCTCATTTCACTCTTTTATGTCCCTTATTGGTGTGAATAGGGTCTTAGGTGCTATGCATGTGCAGTAGGGAGGTGTTTTTCTGAGTTAGGCTAGGTTAGGGTCCATAACTACCAGTCCAGGAGCCAGGGACTTGTTGTAAGTACCCAGAATGTTTAATATTGTATAAACTCACCTCTAAAACCTCATTCTCTGGTTCTTTTGCATTTATTTCAGTCTTTTATGTCCCTTATTGGTGTGATTTGGGTCTTAAATAGGTGCTATGCATGTCCAGAGGGAGTTGTATAGGTGTTTTTCTGAGTTAGGGTCCATAAGTACAAGTCCAGGAGGCTTAGGCCCACTATCCAGACGGGACCACTTTCTGGATATGCCTTTGGCTCTATTACATTGGATAGTGGAGGGATTACTGTAATACAAATTAATAGTAAGTGGAGACAACGAGGCAGAAGAGAAGAGGCAGCAGTTTGTGGCAAAGACAATCAGCTGATATGCACGGGAAAACTGCTACACCCACCACCTGTACCTGCGAAATCAATGAAGGTGGAGCATCAAAAGTGTCGATGTGACAAACATTTGGTATTAAATTACAATTTCTCTCTCTGCCTAGTAGTCAGTACATATGCTACAAAAAGTACACTATTATTATCTTATTGGATACATTATGAACTAGGAAACGTAGTCTCAGGACAGAATCTCAAAAGACCCTTGTAGTTTACTGGTTAACCCGTCACGTCCCGAGGCTTTCCGCACCTATGGCATCCCCCAGTCCCTAGTCTTTTTGGAAAAAAAATTTTTCTTCTAAAACTTCCGCTTAGGTCGAGAAACGAAGGAAAATCATAAAGAAAGTGGTCCCTGCGGTCTATAAGTGGTCTGTACAGGTGCGGTTTCCCCCCGCAGGTATCGTATTCTGTAATGGGCTGGATATGCGTTTACGTTTTCTGTGGTAAGGAATAATGGGAGAAACAACACACAACACCTCTACATTTATTGAAATTGAACTAATAAACAATAACAGTGACAATATAATGGATTTCAGACACATATATATGAAAAATAAGCATTGTACCATCGCGCGAGCATAGCGAGTTTGGTCCGAGTTGTAACATGCTATATGCTAAGTTTCTGGTATGAGTCAACCTATCATTTTTTCTACTTGTATACTTCTGTTTCAATGACAATTTACCAATTACAACTGTTTGTAAGTGTTTTCAGATGTTTTCATTCATTATGATGACATGCAGCATAAGATTAGCGCACATCAGCTTAGTAAGCGCACTCGCTATGACTCGTATTTCAACATACCAAATTGTTTTATCACTTTCCAATTATTTTCCCATTTACATAGAACCTTTCCTGCACCACTGTAAAGGTTTTCAATTATTTTCATTCATTACGAGGGCATTTAGCGATATGCTAGCGCCTATTCACGTAGCAACCACGATATCAAACACTCGTGTTTCATCATCTACTTTATTTATTCACTCCAATTATATTTTCCCACTAACATTACACACGTTTACACCCCTAGAATGCACTGTACATACTTACTGCCATTATTTATTCAAGTGAGCGTGAGAATATCGCCTGAAAATACCCTCGCAAGGAATGTTTCGTCATACATAATACTAACACACTTATATACTAATTCACTCACACACTTATATACTAATTATTCACTTTATCACTTGCTGACTTTTATTTTGACTAATACGTGCCTTATTCATTCGACTGAGCGTCAGGAAATCTTATCTTTATACACACGCTATGAATATTTGACTTAGAATATACATCATCATATACAATAATTTGAACTTATATTATACCCGTAAGAATGTCACATAATAATAAATATATAATAACGGGCCGTATTTATTGCACTGAGCGACAGAATATCGCATCATACAACCCTCTCTATGTAAGTTTCAACTTAGGGCAGATTTATATACTTACACCCAATGTTTTCACTTATGTTCTACCCGTAGGCACTTTATACTAATATTTGGAGATCCACATGACTGATAATTTCACTGAGCGTCTGTTTGTCGCATTTACCTCATAATTTCAGCGTCCTTTCGCATTCACACCATGTTAAAATTGCATCAACGTGTGATATTCACTAAAACATGGGTGAATACACAGACCCACGTCACACTGCACGCACTCATAGCGGGTGTCCTTCCTCTGTGTCGTGAGTCTCACCTGGGAATTACTGCACACGTGACACCTGCGCTGGGGCCTAGGTCTGTTGGGCTGGGGAGGGATAGGAGTGGGGAAATGGCGGCCGGATATTCTCTGGGGAGTCTGGGTAATAGGGGCAGTGCGGGGGCGCTGCTGGGGCCTTTCAACAGCATACTTAGCAAAGATTTCTCGTGTGAGCTCCCTCACAAACCCTTCAAATGTTTCCTGAACTCCTGTGGTCATGGCGTGAAGGTGGTGGCAATTCAGAGCAGTGGTATCTAGTAAGTGAATGAACAGTTTCTTATACCACTTCATCGTTGTCCTGGCACACTCTACCGTCGATATCATGGAGTCAGACTGGTCCACGAGGCGCATGTTTATATTGTAATCCATTACTCAGGTTTCCAAACACGACGCCTGCTCTCGCTATGGTAATCAACAGAATCAGTACGGTGCATCAAGGGGCGGTGAACCGTGGACAAGAGGCTTACTTCTCTGTTGTGGTTCCACATTGTTGCAAGGATGTTGTTGGCTTTGAAGAAGACAACCTCACTCCTTGCAAGTTTCCGCCCTACCTTGACCATGTGACGCCGGTTCACCTTTACGGTTCCACAGACTCCCGTTTCATGTGTGTGAAGATAACGAGCGAGAAGAGTGCTAGTGTACCAGTTGTCGAAGTAGAGAACTTGACCGCGATGAAGGTAGTCTTGTATCATCGTCTTTACCACTGCTCCCGAAAGTCCTATACTTCGATCTTCTATTATGTCTGTCTGTGCACCGGTGTACAAGACTATGTCTTGCACGTATCCAGTCCTACAGTCACACATAACAAAGATCTTGAACACAAAACGGTGCCTTTTGCTGGGTATATACTGTCTGAATGAAATATTGCCTCTCCACAACACGAGACTCTCGTCTATGACGAGATCTCTATAGGGATAGAATGAGGATCGAAAGGTTTGCCTGAGGTGATCAAAGACCAACCGAATTTGCCTCATTTTGTCAGTGTTGTTTGCATTTGCAGGGTCATGAGCATCATAAAAATGGAGGCAACTTAGAATTTGTTGAAACTGATTACGGCTCATCACTTGACCAAATATGGGGGTAAACATAACAGGGTCCCTAGTCCAGTAAGCAGGAATTCTGTTCTTTCTTATTATACCCATCAAAAGGACAAGGGCAAAAAATAAGAACATTTCTGGAATGGAGACAGGGTAATCATAGATCATAGAATGCCTACTCCTTGTTTCCAATCTTTCACTTTCTAGGCGCTGGGCGCTTGCAAACAGGTTTGTTTGATAAACGATCTGATCTACGAATGCCTCACTGAAAAACAGGTGGAAAAAGTCCAACCTGGTGGAATTACTGTGAATACCTGGTGCAATGCAGCCAGATCGCCCTTGCTTAGTGAAGGGGTGAATGAGGGGAGAAAAATCACTCCCATCCTCCCAATCCCACGACACAAATCCCTCGTCCCCATCACCGCCTTCGTCTGGGTGGGGAGGAGATCCTGGTTGGGGAGGTGGGGGAGAAGGAGTACGGAGGGCTTCCCCACTGTCACTCCTCTTCCCTCTGCCTTTACCCTTTCCCTTTCCCTTACCCTTACGGCCTTGAGGAACATTAGGGGGCTGTGGGGATGAAATAGTTGAATATTGGGGAGCAGAAGATGTGCTGGGGAGTGGTTCCTCCCCACCTTCCCCCTCCATTACCACACCACGTGCTCTCTCACGCAACCTTGCTCGACCACGTGTTAGGGGATATTGGGGAGCATAAGACGTGCTTTGGAGTGGTTCCTCCCCACCTTCCCCCTCCCTCACAACCCCACGTGATAATGAACGCACCTGCACTGGCCCACGTGATCCACTCTGCCGCCTCACACTATGTAGGGAGAGCAATGACTCACTCACGTCACTCTCACTTTCCCTAATCCCAGGACTTTCCATTTCACTCCCCACTCCCTCCACTTGACTTCCTAGCTCCCCAAACAGAATGCTAGGCCCATACCTGCTCATACGACGTGGTGTGCGCTCTGGGCCACGATGTGTTATGACCTCCCATCCATACCACGTGGCAGCACGTCCCACGGCTCCGTCCTCGTCCTCGTCCTCGTCCTCATCCTCGACCTCGAATTCTCCTTCCAAAGCACGCTGGGGATAGGGATATGATATACCACGTGCCTTCTTTGCCTCCTGCCCCTCTCTAGCAGCACGGTAAGTCACGTACTGCCGCTTCCTGGGTGACGGAACTTCCTCGTCACTGCTGGTGGTTTCTTCCTCCTCTGGCTGCACATAATCCTTGTCCATCTCCTCGTCATCCAGTGGGGAATCACTGTCGCCGGTAAAGGTGTCCAGGGGCACTTGAATCTCGCTCTCTGAGAGACCTCTCTTAGCCATGTCTGAGCAGGACCGTGGCTACCAGGTGAGTGGACGAGTGGCGGGCTAGCGCGGGTCGCGAGGGGTCGCCGAGTGTCCCCGCCTGGTGGCAGGTAGGGGAAGGTCAGGCGAGGGTACTTACCGCAAATCAAGCGCGAAATTTGAAAATTGTCGAAATTATGCACATTGCAATTGCACGACGTACTGGTATGTCGCCGGGACTGGCAAATGCAAATCGTTGCAACGTACCCATACGTCGTCGGGACGGGGCAGGTTAAACCTACATTATTATTAACCAGGAAATGTGGTCTCAGGACAGAACCTCAAAGGACCCTTGTATTTTTCTGGTTAAACCCAACTCTACACTTACAATTAATATCGGCAAGCTGAGAATCCCTATGCAAACTCGGGCAGGTCACATTTTAACACCCAGCGTGGGTGTGAACACTCATGTGGATAATGTGCAGTCTCCATTAATCCTCAGAGAGGCCCACAGCTCGAGACACATCATAAGGTAATTCAGACACAGCCTCAGATTGCCTCTGCGGGGGGCTCGAACTTCCCCCTTAACCTACGGTACATATGTATGTACAGGCCCTGGACATAATGTGTTCTGTGGGGCCAATGGGCGAGACGTCATGTCTGCATCCATACTGCCAGTGCCCTCTCTTTCAACTGACTCAGAGATTATGGGCGTGGATTCGAACGGCACAGGAAGGACATGTCCCTGATTGGTGGTATGTTGATACACATTGCAGGAACACACAAACCTATCTATTTCCTGTCCTAAGCTTGCCCAGAGAAAGTCAGCATGGATATGGTCCTGGGTTTTCTTTTTACCTATGTGACCTCCTGACACTGAACAATGACCCCATTCTAACACAGCTTGGCGATACTTCATGGGAACGACAAACTGCAGTCGAACCTCGCCCTGGGGTGTTTGTGACTCACGGTACAGCCGTCCTTGTTTATGAAGGAACCTGGCTTGACCTCCCCGTGAATTCTTAATCACTTTACCCTGTTGCTTCCTCCACACAGCAACAAGTGTCGGGTCAGATTGTTGTTCTTTGACAACATCTTGACTACAAATCAGATCTTGCGGCGATGCAATGGTCATCAGGGTGACACAGTTCGGAGTCTCGGCCATGGCTCGTGTTACTGCAGCCGAAGTCTGAGTAGTATCATCTACGGTGCAACTATACTTGGCACCCGGTATGTTGCCTATTATTAGGTCAAACAAAGATTCTGGCATGACAACGGCAACTGTTGAAAAAGTGTAGAAAGGAGATGCCACCTGGATATGTGCCTCAGGGAACAATCTCACTGATCCATCAATAAGCTGAGCTTGGATCTGTCTACCTGTATACTCTTCAAGCCGAACTAGACTCTGCCTAACAGAGCAACCTGAGGAACCATTGTCTCTCAGGACCCCTACAGGAACGCCTCCCACAAACCTGGCTGAACAAGGAAATCACTTTTAGCTGTGGGAGGGCCTGTGGAGGAAGCGGTCAGCCACTGATACAGCTGCATGGCGTACAACTCTGTGAATGTGACGCCCTGAGGACTAGTTCCCTGAGGGGTCGTACTCACCTTTTGGGAAGTTGGAGCATTGACCACCTGTGGAGGAGGGTTCACTGTCTCAGGGGGACTAGTAAATTGTGGGGAAGTACCTGTGCTGCTAGGGATGACACCACCGTGCACTTGTCGGGGAATGAAGGCTGCATATGCCTCTTGCCTCCGATACACTGTAGTGATGGGAATTCTGGCTCTTTCAAGGGAGCCGACTCATTTGGCTCAGTTCACTCAAGAGAGCTGGCTCTTTCGGCTCCCAAATAGCTCCTCATTTAGTACCACATTGACCTTTATAATATTTGCCCAGTTTTAGCAGTATTGCACCTCATGTTAAAAAAAAAAATATGGTGGCAGTCACAAAAATGTGAATTCCACAAATATACTTGTCTCTTTAAACATCTTGAAACACTCTCAGTGCCAATACGATTATGCATATTCAGCATTTACACTTGATGAAATCAAATTACCCTTACACATACAGTATATTTCAACTGAAAAGCCAAATGGAGGAATTTGCTCCTGTAATGGCAAGAGAACTTAAAAAGGTACATCGTGCATATGTAGTGAAAATAACGAATAAAACCTTCATAACCATATTAAAAAATATATATATTAGCTAAAACAGGCAACCAAGAAAATAAAAAAGTAAATGGCTCCCATCGTTCACTTAAAAGAGCCAGCTCTACGAGCTGGATCGTTCATGAACTACACATCACTAATACACTGGGGCCGATGGTGAAAAGAATTATCTCGACTGTCGATTGCGTGGCTGATACTGCTGCTGGTTAGGGTACTTGTTGTACCCCTTCCAAGCAGGTTGCTGAACATTCTGCCCCTGGTCCTTCCTCTGCAGCTTGTTTGGACCGTGACCATTATTCTGGGAACGGCCTTGATGCTAGGGTTCAGTCTGAGATGGCTTCCCAGACTTGGCAGTATCCTTCCTGTTCCAGGTCTGTTGCTTACGAGTTTGGTACCCGTACACAGTGAAGAATGCATCAGCCTTTTCCACCATTTGGCTGGCATCCCTTACCTGGCAGATCTTAAGCTGAGCCATAAGCTCAGCAGGTCATGACTTTTCTAGCTGTGTGCACAGCATAAGGTCAATTATCCCCTCTCGTGTGCAAGGGGTCTCATCTTTCTCCATCCACTCATCTAAGTAAGCAGTGAGACAGTCGAGGAACTGAACAGCAGTCGCCTTTTCTTGGAGACGTGCCCTCATAAACTGACTCCTGGCATCGTCAACTGTGAGACCATACACTGTGATGAGTACAGCCTTCATCATCTCATATGTGAGATTGTCTCCACGAATTATTTGAAGAATATCGAGGGCAGGACCCTCAAACAGGCTAAGAAACTGGAGCCGCTTAGCTGCCTCATCCAGCTGGTACAGCTGCGCCACGTCTGTGAAACGAGCCATGAACGGCTTGATTTGCTCACCTTCCTTGTATGAAGGAAGCTTGAGGTGTGGGGTTGCCAGAACATGTACAGGGGGAGCACTCGTGGAGCTCGGGTCGGCTGCACCAGATGTGCCTGAAGCCAAGGAGTCTCGCTTGAGCTTCAGCACCTCAAGTTCATGTTTCTCACGCCACAAGTGGGGAATGAAGTGAAAATTTTTAAGAAACACTGGTCTCGGGATATGATTCGTGTGACAAACTACAGTCCAGGAATTTTTTTGATATAAGAAAATGCAATTATCAATACCTGCCAATTGAAAAAATTCTCAGCTGCCCAACACATGAATATTTGTGCTTCAGTCTCTAAACAGTGTCATTTCTATTGCAGGTAACATAACGTTATGGGAATGGTTGATGAACACATAACCTCTGATCAGAAGTGGATAGAAAATATATTAGCTTAATGTGATGAATTTAAATACTGGTTATAGTAAACGATAATCGTTACGTAGCTAAGGTTGTCTCAACTATGAATAAAAATTTACTATCAGTATAGCAACAAAGCGCTGCATCTAGGCTGTTTTAAAGTTTACTATTAAGATATGTCACAAATATAGATAGATAGATAGATATAGATATAGATAGATAGATAGATAGATATTTATATAGATAGATACATACATACATAGACAGCTACTCATTTATTATACTTACAGTATTTGTTTTTATTTATTTACTTATTTACTTATCTATCTATCTATCTATCTATCTATTGCCAGACGCCTCAATCCCGTTTGGGGTGGCCACAAACAAATCGCCTCCAAGTCGCCCTGTCCCCCGCCATGTCACTGCCCTGCTCCCAACTCACACCCCCCTCTCTCATATACCTCTCCACCCCATCCCTCCATCTCATCCTCGGCCTCCCCCTCCCTCTTCCCCTCTCCACCTCACTCACATACACTCTCTTCGTCAGTCTTTCACCCTCCATCCTCTCCACATGGCCAAACCACCTCAGTGTGTTCCTCATAACGCTTCCTATCACATCCACATCAACACCACAACGCTCCTTTATATCCTCATTCGTCAGCCTGTCTCTCCATGTGACTCCACAGGCTCCTCTTAAATAACTCATTTCCACTGCTCTCACTCTTGACTTGTGTCCTTCCAACAACGTCCAAGTTTCACTTCCGTACGTTAGAGTTGGTATCACAATACTGTCATATAGTAACTTTTTCACTTCCATGCTCACTTCCCTGTTTCTTATCACCGCTTTCAAAGAAGCAGCAACCTTTCTTCCCTGCTGTACCCTTTCAGGCATTTCACCCTCCAAACCTCCATCCTTACTCATCACACTACCCAAGTACTTAAACGTACTCACATTTTCCAGTTCCTCACCATCCAACCTCGCTTTACATTCACTGACTTCACCTTTCTCAAAGACCATCACTTTACTCTTCCCTACATTCACCTTTAGATTCCGTTTCTTACACACTCTCCCAAACTCATCCACCAAGCCTTGCAGCTCCCCTTCGTCTTCACTCAACAACACAGTATCATCTGCAAACAACAGTACAGGGAGTTTCCAAACTTATCTATTTATTTATTTATATACTAAGACAGCAGTGGAGGAAAAGAGGAGGAAATGGCTAAAGTGGATACAGGACAGGGGTTCAACTGAAATCAGACCTGAAAAACTGAGAGCAAGAAGTACGTAAAGAGACAAATGAAGAGGCAAAAGGAAGAAAATGATGATCTAGGAAAAAAAAATGAATGCAAATTACTCTGAAAATAGGAAGTTATTCTGGAAAGAGGTGCGGAAATATAGAAGTGGCAATGGAAAGAAATGTGAAAGTGTGAAGGATGTAAGTGGTAGCTTATTAACTCATGAAGATGAAGTAAGGACCAGATGGAAAGAGTGTTTTGAAAGCCTGATGAATGGGAATGGAGAGAGCAGAGCCGTTGTAAACATGATTGGTTTTGGGGGTGTCCAGAGAAGGAATGCAGTGCCAGGACACATGACACTCGAAGAAGTGAAGAACACTGTCAAACGGCTGAAAAATGGGAAAGTAGCTGGCGTTGACCTGGTGTATGCAGAGATGTTTAAGTGCAGTGGATTGCTTCTTGGAGATATGTAAGAAGGCATGGATGAGTGAAACTGTGTCAGTAAAGAGGAAAATGACTGTGACTGTACCTCTTCAAGAATAAAGGTGGGCGAAGCGAGTGCAAGAAGTATCGTGGCATAAATCTATTGAGTGTTGCTGAGAAGGTATATGGAAGAATTAGTATTGAGAAAGTAAGAGAGATATCAGAAGGCCTAATGAGTGACAAACAGGATGGCTTTAGGAGTGGCAGAGGATGTGCAGATCAAATATTTGCAGTGAGGCAGATAGAGGTGAAGGCTTGTGAGAAGGACTACAAGGTGTTTATGGCATTCATGGAACTGGAAAAGTGTACGACAAAGTAAACAGAGCCGGAATGTGGACAGTTTTGCGTATGTACGGTGTAGATGGTAAGCAGCTATGTGCCGTTAATAGCTTTTATGATGGTACTGAAGCATGTGTAAGGGTAACTGGGCATCTACACTTAGTGAATGGGTCACGATCAATGATGGCGTGCAACAAGGTTGTATGATGTCTACATGGTTGCTCAGTACATATATATATATATATATATATATATATATATATATATATATATATATATATATATATATATATATATATATGGAAGGGATGATGAAAGAAATAACGACACGAGTACCGGAGAGAGTGATGGCATTGGCAATGAATGTTGATGGATGGAATATCTTCAAATTTGATGTATGCTGATGATGCAGTACTACTTCCAATAACCGGAAAAGTCTGGTAAACTTGTGCAGAGTTTTGTAAATGTCAGTGAGCGTCGTGCTTTGAGAGTAAATGTAGAAAAGAGTAAAGTGATGGTTATTGAGAGAGAAGGTGTCTCCCAGTGGAATGTTACAACGAACTGAGAAAGATTGGAATCGGTAGGAGCTCAAATACCTGGGTACAGTGATAGAAAAGAGAGGGAAATGTGCAAAAGAAGTGGAAAGTAGAGTGACACAAGGAAGGAAAGTAGCTGGTGCTATGAAGGCCCTGATAAGAAAAATGAGGTTTGAGTGTCGCAGCTGCGTGAGGCTTACGTGAAGGAGTGTTAATGACAACTAACATATGGGTGTGAGACCATGGTGTGGCATGAAAATGAAATCTAAAGTAAGAGCAGCGGAGACGGGACTGTTGAGGAATGTATGTGTAGTACAGGAAGTCTATAGGATATGGAATAATGTGATCTGTGAAAGATGCGCAGTGAAGAAGTTTGGACGCCAGAATTGAAGAGGGTGAACTGAGATGGTATGGTCATGTGGAGAGAATGGATTTCAATTGATTGGTGAAAAAAGTATATCTGAGTGAAGCTGAAGAAGGGAGG
Source organism: Coenobita brevimanus (assembly GCF_032717465.1). Taxonomy (NCBI): domain Eukaryota; kingdom Metazoa; phylum Arthropoda; class Malacostraca; order Decapoda; family Coenobitidae; genus Coenobita; species Coenobita brevimanus. The sequence goes on along the minus strand of NC_136988.1, from coordinate 6,438,401 downwards.
AGGCGAGGGAGACCAAAAAGAAGGTGGAGAGATATGGTGAATGACTGTGTGAGGAAGAGAGGTATGGAGGCTGGTGAGGCTATGGGACTGATAAGAGACTGAGCTGGCTGGAAGAGTGCAGCGCAGTGCAGCATATGACCAGGGATTTGACATCCCTTTCTAACGTGACAGTGTTCGGCTTGACACAATCGGATAACTGTATGTGAAGCTACAGTACGTGATGGAAACCTTTTGGCCTGTCATATGGAACCAAGATTCTGTGGACTTAAATGATGAATGAAATGAAGCATGGCCCATTGAACTGGGCAGACTTTGCCTCTCTGGACGCTGCTACTCCTCACCCCGCCCTAGGGTGGAAAAGGTGGTCCGGATGATGATGATGATAATAATATTCGTTTATTTTTAATTATATATTAATCTATTTATTTTTATAATACAGTCAAGCTGTATCATGTGTGTGTCTTTTTGTGCGTTTGTTCGTTTCTTTCACAAGAGCGGTGACTAATTCTTTTTGCATTAGGTCGGGGTAAATCCAGGGAGTGTCAGAAATATGGCAAACAATTTTGGCAATCGAGCGCTACGCGACGGCGGGAAATTATCGGAAATCGCGACAAGTGAAGATATGCGGAAATGCTTTTTCTACATTTGTCAGAATTGGTCATTGCAGGCTCAATAATATATATATATATATATATATATTATTCCTCATAATGGGATCACTCAAGGCGGTTCTACTCAGCTGAAGGTGAAGCACATAACTGTTAGGCATGCCTCTCAGAGTAATACCCTCTAAAGAGGAAAAACTGAAAATAAAAAGTAACAGGCAAGAGAAAAGGAATGGGAAGACAGAAGGGCAGACAGAGGAAAGAAAAAAGTTATAAAAGTGAAAGAAGAAATGAACACTGCTTCATGTGAGTAGATGATGGTAGCTACCACCTGCCACCATGTAACCGTGTAAAATGTAAATTATATAATTTTTAATATCTGCTTCTCGGTACCTGTTTTTATAACCCCCAAAAAATCGTTAACAACAAAAAACAAAATATGATCTAAAATATTATTGGGCCTCAGAATCAAGTGATTCGATTCGTTGTCTGATATTCCAGGTTTCTAACAGTCAAACACTTAGTTTCAAGTTCTTTTCTTTTTGAGGACACTGTGGTCATTACAGATGTACATTTTGTTTTCTCAAAACCTGAAACATAATCTCACCTTCCATGTGTTGATATTCTTGAAAGCAGAATCCTTAGTTTCACACACCAGGGTCTTAGTATTTTATCCATAATGAGAAATGAAATGTTGTTTTAGGTCCAACACAATATTATGCATACTGCTGCACGAACTGCACCCATCAAATGATGGTAATGCAATGAAATGACAGTGCTGGTGCTCGTAAACATTAGTTCAAGCACGACAAAAGAGCACTACTGGACTGTCAAAGAGAACAGCCATACTCGATGGAAACAGGTTAGGACTTCCTGCATTTATTAATACTGGCTCTCATATGATTAAGAAAATGTCTGATATAAACAAAAATAAAATAAGTGAAACTTTCGTGCTCTCTCAATCATCCCGAGGGTCTATGCTCATTACCCTCGTCTGTCGTTAGCCAGAGTAAAATATTTATACCTGACCTTCAATCAGCTGACATATATTTAATTAGCTTTATATAAACTTTCCGAATTGGAGTTTTTAGGTATAGCCTCCATTAACTCAGTCAGTACAAGGCGTCTTTCCTATGCTGAATATAATCATCTAGTGCTAGAAAAAAAAAAGTATAATTATACGACAACGGACTAAAATGGTTGAACAGTTTAGTCCATCCTTCACTTCCATACAAAAAGAAAAGAAAAAGTGAGTTTGTAATTTAGCGGCCATGCCAGTTACATGTCAAAGGCAAAACTGGGTGAATGATGTATGTATTGGAATATTGGGACTGGGGACGGAGATGAAGTAGCGGTGAAGCCCTTAAAAAAAAAAAAAAAAAAAAAAGGAAGGGGGTAGATGATGCAACACAAAGGGTACACGAATAAAAAGTATTTTCAGTACCGAGAAATCTTCCATCCTTCTACCTGCTTTAGGAATGCAAGAATATACTACACACACACACACACACACATATATATATATATATATATATATATATATATATATATATATATATATATATATATATATATATATAGCCAGATTAATAGTTTCGAGAGGCCATTGCCTTCACTTTGGCTTTGCCAAAGAAGGACCTCCAGCCTCTTTCGGGCATTTACTATATCTGCCTACTGTATATTGGGTGACTTCTTCTTTGTCTTAATCACAGCTAGAAGAGAAAGTGAGAAAGTTTTTGGATTTTTTGTTTGGAGGGAAGAAGGGGAGTGGGGGATAAAAGAACACCTCAGAGTGTCCTAGAATCGTTTCCTTTTAGAGTTTGATTTTATCTAACTGATTTTACCAGATGTTTAACACAAAGTTACCATTTCAACCAGCCATGCAGACACGAGTCTAGGATTATAGGATTTCACGTATGCATATATGTATGTAATGCTTTGCCTTGAACCTCTGTATCAGATTTACTGGATTCTGGCACGATACGGGTATATGATCTCCATTTATTTTCCAGATTTTTTTTTTTTTAAGGACACTGGGGACTACTTGTCAGCATTCACGTGTCAAGACTGCTAATATATATGCAAAAAAAAAAAAAAAAATCTCATTGTGTACAGGCATACCGATGCTCACTTTGGATTACAGATTTATATGTCGGTATATAAGTATATAATGTTTTGCGTTGTTCCTCTCAGACATATTTATGGTTAATCTGGCACAGCGGAGGTACGCGTTCTACGTTTCCGGATTTATTTTATATTTTTGCATAAACCTTACTCCGAACAGTCTTTCAAAACTTATCCTGTTGAACTGTTAGGTCGGATGCCCAAGAATTATGGCGTTTGTGTTGAATAATCTAAATGGGAGACTTGACAATGATCCGGTGGATAATGCAATTGAAGACAACTGAATGGAAGACAGGAAAGTATTTTGTTCATTTGTAATTCCTATTTTAACCATAAAGATGCACATAAATACACCTGGTACAGAGGGATCCGAGACAGTGTTGAAATAGCCTGACTGAGTACCTGCTTGTGGGGAGCAGGATGCCAGGGAGTGTGGTGGATACGATGGCGGTGAGAGGACGACGAGAAGGTCTATCTGATTTTATGACTGTGGTACTGTGGTACGCAAGATTTAACTGAGAGGAGTGAGGTGGATAAAGAGAGAAAGGAGCACTGACAACAATTGACTGAATGTGAAGCTGAGGAACAATGAAGAGGCAGATGAATACCAGGCTATACTGTGGGGTACATGGAAGCAATGATTTGGGAGTGACTGGATCTGGGCAACTTGGGGAATGCATATGGGAATGTTTTGTTAGGAATGACAATGCGATGTATAGTATTGCGAGATTAGAAAAAATGAAGATAGGTATAGCGTAGTCAGATGCAGAAGTTAAATCAGCAGAGGAAGAAAACAAGAAGTGGTTGGAGTGGATGCAGGAAAGAGGTTCACATGAAAGAAGCTGACCCATTGGCAGTAAAACGTAAAATAGAGTACATTGACAGTAAAAAGCATAAGATGGGACTAATAATGAGGATGAAGAAGTAGGAAGATGAAGATCTTGGAAGAAAAATAAATGCCTATTACTCTGAAAATAAGAACAATTTTTAGAAAGAGGTGCAAAAATGTGGAAGTGAAAGTCGAGAGGAATGTGAAAGTTTGAGGGATGAAAGTGGAAGGATACCGTACTAACTATTTGAACTGAAGAAAGGAGCAGATGGAAAGAACATTTTGAAGGGATAGTGAATGCGAACAGTGAGAGTAGAGTAGTTGCAAACATTACTGTTTTTTATGGAGTGGAGAGAAGGATTGCAGTGCCAGGAATAGTAACTTTGGCAGAGATGAAAAATGCTGTGAGGTAGCTGAAGAATGGGAAGGCAGTTTGGGTTGATGAGGTGCATGCAGAGATGATTAAGGTGTAGCACAGAGAGTGGAAAGAGTGGAACAATGTGTTTGTTTGAGATACGTAATAGGGCTTGATTGAGTGAAACCATACCTGTAGAGATGAAAAAGTCAGGAATTATATCTTAGCACAAGAACAAAGGTGAGCAAAGTGAATGCAAAAACGATCGTGGCATAAGTCTCTGGAGTGTTGTAGGAAAGGCAAGAGGAAGAATTATCATGGAGAAAGTAAAGGATATATTGCCTTGTGAGTGACGAACAGGGTGGCTTTGGGAGTGGTGGTGGATATTTACAGATGAAATGCTTGCAATGAGACGGCCAGCGAAGAAAGCTTGTGAGATGATCTATAATGTATTGATGGCATTTATGGGCCTGAAAAAATCTTTTGACAAGGTAAAGCGAGACTGACTGTGGAAGATTCTGTCCACATATAGAGCAGATGGTGAACCGCTGAGTGCCATTAACAACTTCTGAAGTGAATTATGCATGAATAGGGGTACAAGGCATCTAAGTCAATGGTTCAAGTTGATATGAGACAAGGAATTGTGATGACTCCATGGTTGCTCAACATATGGATGTTGTTACAGATGGTGATAAAATGGTGGGCTTGGTAATGGTAAAGGTAATGGATAATGAAAGATGGAGTATCTGAAATCAGATAAATGGAGATGACGCAGTGCCGCTTGAAAGAGTGAGCAAGAGCTTAGTAGACCGGTGCAGAGGTTCCTAGGTGATTCTGAACTCCTTCCCTTGATGGGAAAATGTAAATACGAGTAAAGTGATGTTTGTTGAGAGATCTGGTATTGGTGTGAGAATTAAAGTACCTGGATGCATTGATAAAAGAGAGGTAAATGTGCCAAAGAAGTGGAAAGTAGAGTGGCACAGGGAGGAAAAGTGGCTAGTGCTATGAAGGCCCTGATAAGAATCTGTAAAAGACTAGCATGAAGAGTATTAGTGACAACTCTAACATACGGGTGTGAGACTGGTGGGACATGAAAATGAAGAGTCAGAGCAGTGGAAATGGGACTGTTGAGGAATGTGAAGGGTGAGGAGAGGAGATAGGATAAGGAATGTGGTTCGTCAAAGATGTTGAGTAAGGAAGTCTGCGGACACCAGAGATGAAGATAATATGCTTAAAATGGTGTGGGGGTGTGGAGAGAATGCGGGTATTGGGAGTGGTGAGTGGTGAAATGGGTATAACTCGAGAATCTGAAAGCGTGAGGAGACGTAGTTGGCCTACAAGAAGATAAATAGATACGGAAAATGGAACTAGTGCTGGCTGGATGAATTTTGTGGGATGGCGTGTTTGACCAGGTTTGGCATCTCATGTTAACTACAGAGTTGTGGAACTGAATCTGTCAGATATTGAGTGCAATATGTGCAGAATGTTTTTGACTTCGTGGTGAGTGAATGAGAATGTAGCTTACTGAAACAATGATTAGTACCTCATTGTATCAAACTAATTTTCTTTCTCTTGCTCTCTTAATCCTATATCTAACGTTTCGGTGGGGAAGATCTGAGTGATGCTCCGCACTGAAGTTATGCTGTGGACAGACCGACAGACAGCAACTCTCAATTGTAGAATTCAGTGAAAGTTTGTATACATGAAATGCACATATGTCAAATTACGGGTATTTACGTACAACGCAGTTAAACAGTCAACTTTTCTGGATTTCTTTTTTCTTCTTTTGCCTATAGTACATGCCAAAGGGTCCTTAAATATTTTTACTGTTGTAGTGCATGACGATCCACACAATGATTATTCTGGCACAATATAAGCACGTAAGTGACTTCGTTTTTTTTTTTTTTTTTCTACACAACACTGCAGTGTTCTCAACACCTTTTCCTTCAGAAGTGTGCTTCGTTAGTGTGTGGTACCCCACACAAACTTTGCATTACAGACAGGCAGGCAGAGAGACAGACAGACAGACTGACAGACATATGAACAGTATTGAACTTATGATTTTATTGTTACATGAGCCAGCGCTCATCATGGGAGCAGAAGCAATGTCTGACATCATGGGGCAGACTATTGCTTCGTGTTATGAAGTCCTGGGAGATGTGTGGAAGTGTGATTATTGATGAGTTTGGTGTGATCGAGATCATAAATTATCACTAAAAGGCCTCATACTCAACTTCCCTTCCACAATCCCTCAAGCTTACATTACGTAGTGCTAGTTATCATTGATCTCCACTCTTTTCTTTCCACTCTCAGTTGTGCAAACTCTCGCACACAAGCAGATAAGCTCAACCAGTGTTATCTCATTATTTACAAGTTCTTCTGTATTATTTCATGCTATTGTGAAGTCCAAGCTTCGACTAAAGCAGTTTTAAGGGAGTTGCTAAACATACTCTCTGATTTTGGGTTGCTGAAGGAGGTACAATTAAATGTTAGAAGAGTATTTTTGGCTAAAGTTTTCAGACATTCATTGAAAGTATTGGGAATAGTTCAGATCGCCACAACAGCATACCATACACAGTCAAGGAGCCCTATTGAGTTTTGATCAGACTCTTGATTAAAAGTTAAGGGAATTGTATATATGATAATGAAACTGACGGGGATAACGGTTTTTGCCTTTTGTATTGCCTGCTATCACAAAAATTACAAGTGTCATTTGGTTACTTTCGATTTTAGCTTATTTATGAGCATGATATCAAAGGGTCTTCCAAACTCTTCAGAACGTTACTCACCCTATATTGACCGCAAAATCGGTCTGTTAATTGTGTTAAGATCTTGGGGTAAAATTTCCATCTTTAGCAGCATGCAGTACAAGTTTGAAAGTTGTCCTACCATACGTAGGAGAGACTAGGTACAGTTGTTACATGTTCAAGTTGTTACGTCCTCAATATCTCCATATTTAGACAGTAGATGAGGGAGTGGATGTTGCCGAGTTATTCAGCATTGAAGCATAGGGCCTGAAATGGCAACTCGAAGGCGTTGCTTTAGTAAAAGCTAAGGCAAAAAGTTGATTTTTAAATTGTCAAATTTTTTTCTAAGTAATTTTAGTATATGTGTCATTAACGGATGCAGCTGAGTCACATGTTGCGTAGTACTATAAATTCGAAAAGGCTATGAAATTAGCAAAGGCTCGTGGTGCTGGTGTCATTTTTGTAGAAACAAAATGGCAATGTGTACAGAAAAACAGTGTTGAGGTTTGTTGCTATGGGTTATTTGTTACAGTATAAGTTTACACCCTTCGAGAACAACTGTAAAAACTCTACCTATTATTTTTGAATAGCTACCCTGGAGTTACCATAGGAAAACAGCGGTGGTAAAACGAATTGTGGGTAATAATTGTTTAAATGTGTTGCACGTCACTAATGTTTAATGTAAAAGTAACTGACTGATTAATGATCAAGTTGATCAAGGTAATATTTATGTAGGTCTACAGTATGTACTGTAGGTGGAATCGATTTTTATTTGTCAGTATATCAGTCTACCTATGTCTGTCTGTCTCAGACTATCTCTTTTCTTCATCCACCCACCCATCTGTTTAACACTCTATCTATCTATTTTTCTGTCTACCTAGTTATCTATACCAGTCAGTCAATCTATCAGTCGATCAACCAATCAATGACTCAGTCTCTCTGTCTATTTATAAATTGTGAAAATGGAACAAGTGGGTGGTGCAGTGAGTGCAAGTGACGATGATGGAGTAACTGAACAATAGCAGTAGCTGAACAAGTGAGGGACTCAGTTACTGCTAGAGAGAGTGGTGGAGTGTTTGAATGTCTGATAATGGTGTAATTTAACCTTACTTACACTACATCCAATATGCTAATAAGCCCATGCTCACATGTTAATGACAGTAGATTAGGTAGGGACACATTAGGTTTTTATATATATAAATAACCACAGGTGAAATGAAAGGAGCGACAGTGAGTACTTTCGTATATTATATCCCCAGAGTGAGACAGAAACGTAAAGGGTAGAGGTCTTTTATGCACACCCGCAGCAGGGAGTGGCGCACAGAACAAAGGATGACCTGGATTTTTACCTGCGGCTTAACTTATGGTCACCTGCAGCAGGGAATGGCACACAGCAAAGGATGACCTGAATCTAAAAATGGGCGATGCACAGAACAATAGGTACCTTTCTTTTTTCTTCCTTAGGGATGCACCTGACAAAAAGGGGAGGGAGGGGGGTTTATACTGTGGCTTAACTTAAGACCTAGAGGATTAATGCTTGGTGTGTCCCACACAGGTGTGACTACACTACCAGGAGACGACAGGGAACAATCACTTGTTAGTCTGGGGGATACTGCTTTAAAATTAATTCAGTTAACAAATTATCACACTTAAAATGACCATAACTATTGTCAAAGGCTTTTGGCATAGAGAGATCTTCAGGTATCATCAAATATCTTAGAGGACAGGACCCTGGTCAGGGGAAGAGTACTGTAATCACCCCAAAGCCAAGAAAAAACAAAACAGCGTTGCCAAACCAGGACTCTGCGTCTGGAACATGCTATGTGTCAACTTGGCAACAATGATCTAAAATGAAGTCGTATGTCGCTGGTATCTATTAAGCCCTCGTGTATGAAACTTATAATCCTTCAGAAATTCACTGGCGTTTATTATTTTCAACCAGAAAATAGAACTACTCCTGCAGGATTCCTTACACATTCTTATATATATGTCACCTGCAGTGCAGTGCATGTGCGAGAAAAAAAAAATGTTAGACGGTCAGTTTCTCAAAACTAATATGATCGTTAATCAAATTTTTAGCATGTTATTATATTTGAATCAGTTTTAATTCTGTTGACATCATTTCGAATCTCCTGATTTGTTTACAAATGGCAATCAACAAATGCTCATAAGTTTCATATTTTTCGTAATTTTTGAAGGTATGGCTTTGGTACAGTATACATCTGCTTTAGTAATGATCAGCAGAGTCTTATTTTTATATGTACACAGTTGTCTTATCAGCTATTTGCTTACATAAATGTTCACAGTTGAAATGTAAATTTCAACAAAATCCACCAACTGACGTTCACAATTTTTTTATTTGACACGATTTTAGGAGTTTCTCATCTATTACTATATGTGTAAATTGGTTGTAAATACTCCTTAAGCAGCTTTAAATGTTGTCCCTTAACTTACTGAAACGTTTCATAAATAACACCTAATTTTTTGTGGTCATCGCCCTGTTATAAAAAATTTTCTCCACAAGTTAACTTCTTACTCCCAGATGGGGGGGAGGGGAGGAAAGTGGTAAAGAGAAATAAAGAAAATTTCAGTGAAGAGAATAAGTCTTTATGGAAGTCGCTCTCGTGAGGTCAGTCAGTCGCTCTCGTGAGGTCAGTCTGTTCGGACGTCTCCTGGCGTACCTGATTTAGCTACCTGTGATCTGTGATAGTGTTGTGCTAGTGTGTTGTAGTGAACTGCGATAGTGACCTGTGATAGTGATGTGCTAGTGACCTGTGACAGTGTTGTGCTACTGACCTGTGATAGTGTTGTGCTAGTGTGCTGTAGTGACCTGTGATACCCCTGTGAATTTGTGCGTGATGGCGTCCTCTATGGAGAGCTGTGTCTCCGCTGCAGGATTTGAGAAAGAATACCTTCAGTTAAAGGAAGAGCTTCTCGAATTGAAGCGGGAGGTACAGGTTCTCAGGCAAGAGAAGTCACAAATGAGGGAATTGTTGGAGGAGAGAGAGGAAAAGGCTGAAGGTTGGACACTGGTCCATAAGGCTGCAACGAAGTTCTCTCTTAAGAAGCAATCGGAAAATAAGACCACAAATACATTCGACGCACTGCGGCACGAATGTGAAGAGAGGGAAGTTGGGAAGAAGGACGGTGAGAGACCTTCCCATGCAGGTAAGTTTAGTGAGAACAAGAAAGGTAAGAAAAATGTTGCCGTTGTTGGGGACTCAGGGGTGAGATATCTTAACAGAGCCATGTATACGCCATTCAATAAACATGTGTGTCTTCCAGGGGCCAGGGTGGCTAATGTGATAAAGGAAGTATAGTGAAGGATAATGGTGACAAACCCACTGTGTGCCTCAGTGTAGGAGGCAATGATATTAGTAGCCGTAAGAGTGAGGTACTGTGGCTTAAGTTGATGTTAGAGGTTAGGGAGAGGGGAGGAACCCCTGCAGTGCTTGGTGTTTTACCAAGGTGGCGAGTTGGGAGGGAGTGGTTGAGCAGAGCAATAGGTTTTAACTGCCGCTTTGAAAGGTATTGCAAAGATAATGCAATACCTTTCATTGACAGCTGGGACCTGTTTTATGGACGGAGTGCCTTGTATAGTTGGGATGGGACTCATCTTAGCAGGCAGGGAGTTACTGTTTTAGCTGGAATGACAGACAGGGAGTTAGAGTCGTTTTTTCGGGGTTGAGAAGTAGGTGTACAGGAAGTTTCAACAACTACACACAGAAATCAATATTATCATGTTTGGATAGATGCATCAAGACTTGCAAAAGTAAGAATATAAGTTTAACCATTAGTGTAGATACATCCACTCAGGCACCTCAAAATGAGCAGGCGATGATAGAGGACAGAACAAGCGATGATAAAAGGGCGATAAGTGATAGTACAAAAAACTGTTTTATTAGTAAAGTAAAGAGTTCCCCAGTTAGTGACAAAATAAAAAATAGTAAGTTCCAAGGTAGAGGCAAAACTACTCGTAATAACTTGAAAGTGTACCACACAAACAGCCGGAGTTTACGTAATAAAATGGATGAACTGAGGGCTTTAATTTGTACAGAAATAATAGACATTGCCGTTATCAGTGAAACTTGGATGAATACAGACACTCGAGAATTTTTAGCAGAATATCAGATAAAAGGCTATAATATTTTTGTGTCAAACCGTCAGGGAAGAAAAGGGGGCGGGGTAGCTATTTATGTAAAGGATTCATTAAACTGTTACAATAAAGCAGACATTAAAGTAAATAGGGACACAGAAATTATCTGCGTTGAAATTAGTAACAATAGGGAGAAATTAGTCTTAGGAGCAATTTACAGATCTCCAAAATTTAGTAGAGCAGATAGTAAATACCTTTGGGAGGAAATTAGGAAAGAGTCACAGTCCAGCTTAGTAATAACTGTAGGGGACCTAAATCTGCCAAGGATAGATTGGAGAAATCAGACAGGGGATGCAGAGTCAGAGGAATTTCTGAAGGTAGTACAGGATAATTTCCTTTATCAGTATATCAGGGAGCCCACCAGAGGTAATAATATACTAGATTTGGTTTTAGCTAATAAAATATCATTATTGATATAGAGGTTGGTAGACGACTTGGTAATTGCGATCATGAAGAAGAAATTAAGTTCAGATTTATTTGGGATGTCTGTTCCACCGAAAATACCTCCACCGTTCCTAATTTTCGTCTAGGAGATTTCGATGGATTAAGAGCTTATTTTCGAACGGTATTCCACAGGGAGATTAGCTATTTGAGGGAATGCCAGGTAGGTGGGGAAGCCCAGATCATAAGCGAGGGGCAGGAAACATGTGGGAATGCTCTCCAGGTGTCTTTGGAAGGTGAGGTGGTAGATGGGAGTGTAGTCGAGGTGACGGGGATTAACTTAGCTCCAGTACCAAGCAGACGTTCGACCAGTGAGAAATATACCGAGTTAGTAAATATAATACACGGAGGCCAAGATAGATATATCCCTTCAAAACCGTTTAGAACGAATAATTCAGAACCAAGATGGTTAAACAACAGATTAAAATCTCTCATAAGCCAAAGGAAAGGACTATATAGAAAAATAAAACGTGGAGAAGAACACTTGCGTAACCAGTACGCAATTTTAAATAGAGAGGTAAAGAGGGAGATAAGAAAAGCAAAGAGAAGTTATGAAATTAAGGTTGCCAATGAATCGAAAAAAAACCCTAAGGGTTTTTATCAAATGTACTGTACGAAAAATAAAGATAGGATAGGACCACTCAGAATAGAATCAGGTGACATTACCAGTGAATATAAAGAAACGTGCTCCATCCTAAATAATTATTTCATATCAGTATTCACCAAGGAAAATCTAGACCTGGTTCCTCAAGCAGCAAATATTTACGATGAAAATACGGAAAATATTCTTAGTAAAATAACCATTTGTAAGGAGGATGTATTGAAAGAAATTAATAAGTTAAAACCTCAAAAATCGCCAGGTTCGGACGAAATATATGCAAAAATTATAAAATAAACCAAACAATAATTATGTCAGCCACTTTTAACGTTATTTAATGATTCTTTAATTTCAGGAGAAGTTCCAGGGGAGTGGAAGACCGCAAACGCAGTGCCCATCTTTAAAAAGGGTGATAAATCAGCTGCGTCGAATTATCGTCCGATAAGTCTAACGTCAATAGTAGGAAAAATGTTAGAGTCAATTTTGGCAGATAAGATTAGAGAACACTTAGAAAGATTTACTCTTATAAACGAAAGTCAGCACGGATTCAGGCAAGGACGATCCTGCCTCACAAACTTGTTGTCATTCTACTCGGAGGTCTATGAAGCAGTAGATAGCGATAAAGCTTACGATGTTATTTATCTGGACTTTAGTAAAGCTTTTGATAGGGTCCCACGCGAAAGGTTAGTTAGAAAGGTTCGAGCACACGGTATAGACGGCGATATCTTAAAATGAATAGAATCCTGGCTGAAAGGACGAAAGCAGAGAGTATTAATAAATGGAACAAAGTCGGATTGGGGATTAGTAACTAGCGGTGTACCACAGGGTTCAGTACTCGGTCCCTTATTATATATATATATATATATATATATATATATATATATATATATATATATATATATATATATATATATATATAAATGATCTAGACTTAGGAGTCAGTAGCAGCATCGGCAAATTTGCCGACGATACGAAAATAGGGCGTATCATTAACTCGACTGACGACTGCCGTAACTTACAAAAAGACCTCGATACATTGTCCAAATGGTCTAAAACTTGGCAAATGGATTTTAACGTTGAAAAATGTAAAGTACTTAACGTATGCAAGACCATTGGGGATACTTAATACAGCTTAGATAACAAAGAAATTAGCAAATCGTAATGCGAAAGAGATCTAGGAGTTATGGTTAGTAACGACCTGAAATCAAGGCAACAGTGTATTAATGCGAGAAATAAAGCAAATAGGGTCCTGGGATTTATTTCGAGAAGCGTGAGCAACAGGTCATCAAAAGTAATACTGCGACTTTACCTAGCATTAGTAAGACCACACTTAGACTACCCAGTACAATTCTGATGTCCTTACTATAGAATGGATATTTACTTGTTAGAAAATGTACAGAGAAGAATGACAAAAATGATATATGATGTTCGGAACCTGTCATATGAAGACAGACTGAAAAGACTAAGTCTGCACTTGCTATAGAGGCGTAGAGTAAGGGGAGACTTAATTGAGGTGTTTAAGTGGATGAAGGGTATAAATAAGGGAGATATTAGCAAGTTACTTAAAGTAAGCATACAGGATAGAACTAGGAGTAATGGTATCAAACTAGAAAAATTCCGTTTTAATAAGGAGATAGGTAGAAATTGGTTTGGTAATAGAGTAGTAGACGAATGGAATAAGCTACCTAGTAAAGTAGTTGCTGCCTGTTCCATTGAGAGTTTCAAGCATAGGCTAGAGAGGCATATGACAAATAAGAGGTGGGTATAGAAAAAAAAAATCTTATAACCAATACTAATTCATACTTTTTCCCTTTCAGGTTACACTACCATAGTCTCTGTTATCCTTTCACACTTTCCTATAAAATGTCCACGTCAGTTTTTCTATACTGCGTGGTGTTCTTTCTGACTTTTTCCTGCCGGCTTCGGCTGGAGGGTCTGGAGGGCTGGGGAGAGCCTTCTACTTTTTTGCTGTCCTTATCTCATTCTAGTAGTTCAGTTACTCTTCTAGGAGCTGCCTAGCATGGGCCAACCGACCTACTGCAGTTACCCTCTCTTCTTATGTTCTTATGTTCTCTGTACTCCACATACATTCCTCAGCAGTCCCATCTCCACTGCTCATGCTCTTGACTTTTCATTTTCATGCCACACCATAGCCTCACATCCATATGATAAAGTTGGCAATAACACTCCTTCATGTAAGCCTCGTGCGACTGCAACACTCAAGCCTCTGTTTCTTATCAAAGCCTTCATTCCAACAGCTGCTTTTCTTCCTTGTGTCACTCTACTTTCAACATCTTTTGCACATTTTCCTCTCTTTTCTGTCACTGCACCCAGGTATTTAACCTCTCTTCCCAATTCCAGTCTCTCTCCATTCACTGGAACATCGCACTGGGAGTCACCTTCTCTCTCAGTAACCATCACTTTACTCTTTTCTACATTTACTGTCAAGGCACGACGCTCACATACCTCAGCAAAACTCTGCATTAGCCTACCATGCTCTTGTCCGGTACTTGCAAGCAGTACTGCATCATCAGCATACAATAAAGTTGAGATATTCCATCCATAACCATTCATTACCAACGCCATCCCTCTCGCCATTACTTGTGTTTTTACTTCTCTCATCACCCCATCCATACATATATTGAACAACCACAGGGACATCACACAACCTTGTCTCACGCCCACACCGATCGTGAACCATTCACACAGATGCCCATTAACCCTTACATATGCTTCACTACCTTCATAAAAACTCTTGACGGCACCCAGCAGCATACCATCTACACCATCATGTGCAAAACTTTCCACAATCCTTCTCTGTTCACTTTGTCATATGCTTTTTACAGATCCATGAATGTGAGACAGAGTGAGAATATATATATATATATATATATATATATATATATATATATATATATTTGGTGGAAACCTGAGAAATCTGAACAAAAAATTTATATACAGTAGCCGCTCAAGGAAAATATAAAGGTGCGAAGGGAAGAAATTGCGGAAATTTGATTATCATGGAGAGGGAAATATGGTGAGAGATATAATAAAATTAGGTAAAGAGAGGGATGAAGTGGCGCAAGGGCAATATGGTAGGAAATGGAAAATGTAGAAAACTAGGGGAGAAAAGGAAAGAGAAGATGGGGAGAGACGTAATAGAGTTAAATACCGCTAGAGAATAACGATGAGCGAGGAAGTGAAGTGGACGGTGAGAGGACAGTAGGAGGAAATGCAAACTGGGGAAAGTAGGAAAAAAGCAGAAAGAAAAAAATAGAAAAGAATTGGTGATGAAGAGGGGAATAAAATGAAACTAGGGGAGTGCATTTGGAGGGAAAGAAAACATGAGGGTAAAGTGGCTAGATTAATGAAGTTGAAGAGATACTGAGTTTTTACTGTGGACACTGGGATTATATGTAGCTGACTATGTATCTTTCTGTATATGTATCGTTCTGTTTACATGTCTTCGTTTCTCCAACTCTTTTCTTTGTTTACGTAATTGTTTTTCTCAATCTATATAATGAAAGAAACTTGAATGGGAAACAGGAATGAGGAAGGACAGGGGGAGTAAATAGAATAAGACAATTTATAAATACTGTGGCCGGACCACATCGCTAGGATTGCAAGGTCTGTATGGTCTTTGGATCAGTGTAACTCTATATAACTATTGCCTACCCTAACTACCTACTGCCACTGCCTACCTATTCCCTATTCAACTGCGTACTTCATTTCCTACCCACACACCCTATCGTCACTGCTTACTCTCACTAAATACCCACAATGCCGACTATCAGTGCCTACCACGTGCCTACCCTCACTGCCTGCCCTCAAGTTTACCTTCTTCAGTCTGTATATCAGTGTCATGTCGGTGTCAGTAGCAAGTGGTTGTGAGAGTAGTGAGGATATGTGCCAGTTATGCTACAGAAGGAGAGAGAGAGAGAGAGAGAGAGAGAGAGTTTTACTGAATGAGTGGCTGAAAACAATGAAAAATGTTTGCATAATTATATGAACTCTATATGATACAGCGTAAAAGTGAAGGTAATTATTTGTATATGGCTATATCTCTCTGACCACATATGTGATAATATGAAAACAACTGAAAATCTTTTTGGCATCGTCCACCATATCTCACAGGAATTCAAGATGCATCCAACAGCTCTTATGTGCCATCTTCGACCACGTAGTGTGGACCGAGAAGATATATTAATAAGGAAAAGAATAGGTGATATAATAAGTCATTGAAATATCTTTAAACACGTCACTGTGGCCTAACCACCTGGCCACTACTCCAGCTGATTTTGCATAACTTGTAAAATATCAACAGCCTTAAAGATTTAACAAGTAATTCTTCATCACCGTCTATCTACCCATCTATCTGGCCATATGGACCGACTGCTTACCTCCGTCAGTATAAACAGTGGTCTACGCAGCAAAACGGTGCGTCAAAAATCATTAATTACACAAAAAGTTCAAGTGAAGCAAATGCAAATTTTTAAAGGTAGTAAAGTCGTGAGTTGGTGCTGGCTTTACCTTGGTGTTTAGGGCGCGGCGTTCAAGGTCCTCTCAGCTTAGATCATTGTTACTCTCTCTCTCTCTCTCTCTCTCTCTCTCTCTCTCTCTCTCTCTCTCTCCCTCTCTCTCTCTCTCTTCCTAAAAGAAAAAAAAAAGAGAAAGATTAAGAAAGTGAAGCCACAACAAGGTCACAAGTCTCTCTCTTGTGGTGGTGGTGGAGCGGCTACCATAACCCAGCCCAAGCTTACTTTTTTTAGACGCCATGGCGGGGCGGATGGTATCTCTCAAGTGGCTGATATATATATATATATATATATATATATATATATATATATATATATATATATATATATATATATATACTTCGTCGAAAGTGACTACATGATCTGCACTGTATTTTCTTCAGTACATTTTCACTACACCTCAGGAGTGCCTTAGTCTCGTCTGGTAGGTTGTGTATGATTTCGCTGTAGTTTGTTCTGTCCATTTCATTTCGTGCTAGATCGCGATTTCGGATTCCATAACTCCTCTTCAGTAGCCTTCGTAGATTGAGGTTTCTTTCTCCTTGACTATGGTGAGAATGCGCTGAGCACGGGAAGTGAGCGCATTTTAATCTGTGTCTTGCATCGGACACCTGCGTGTACTCGAACTTCATTGGTTGTTATAATTGGGTTGTGGTCAGCCATTGACTTAGGAGGGCTAGGAGATCTTCCACTTGTATATTGAGTTTGTGGTTTAGTTCTTTGATATACAATGCTTCTGGTAAGGAGAAGTGCCTTACATCTTCACATATAGTTAAAATTTCTGTATTATCTTCCAATATTTTCTCTGTTAGGGCAATTCCGTGTTCGTGTTTAAGGTGGTTTTTAGGTGCTCCAGCTGTAAGGTGGTAACTCAGGCGTCAAGATAATTTCATAGTCGTCATGCCCACACAGGCAGAAGAGAAGGCTTCGCAGTTCCGTCGGTGACAAGTAATTCTGAATAGAACATGCGCCCTCTAAAGTATGTCTTTTTCCCGGCCGGGGCAGTTCCTTAGTAGCAGGCGACTGGTCTTTTTACACTTGTAGTATATTACCAGATTAAGTCTCTTTTCGGGGTTAAATGGCCTTAGATGTCGCTGCAATATTTGTTTTATAATTCATTCTTCTTCCTTGTCGGCTGTTGAGAAGGTGGCTTTATAGTAAAGGTTGATGTCATCCTCCTTGTGGTTTCTGTCGGTATTCTTGTTGTAACAGCCGTCGATGATTTCTTTGTCGGCTGATGTCTTTATTAGAGACGCCATTGTTGATTAATACTTTTGGCTCGTAGCTGTAGTCACACCGTTGTGAAACCTTTGTCATTTAATGTAGATTTGGCCAAGAGTTTTCAAGAACACATCCAAATCTTAATAGGACGATAAATAAAAATCATTTTGACGGGTACAATTCAAAACTGATAGTAATGGTCACTTCCCACCAACGTTGTCCCGCCGCTAATTGATATGTTAACACACACACACACACACACACACACACACACACACACACACACACACACACACACACACACACACACACACACACACACACACACCGCTCGCTGGTGCAGTGGTAACGTTCCCGCTTGCCAACTGGTGGACGGGAGTTCGCTCCTCGCTCAGGTTGCGAAAAGTTTCACTGACGAAGTGGGTGGTTACTGTCCCCCTTGAGCAAGGGGACGGATGTGTGCGTGTGTGAAGGTCAAAGCCTTGCCCTTAGATCGGACTATATGAGCTCTCAGCTCCCTTCCGGGAGGGTAAAAGCTGACGATCACGACCATCAAGTGATCCTGACCGAGCCGGTGAATTACACACACACACACACACACACACATTGGGTGTGGATGAGAAGAAATCTCTAGAAACCCAATGAAATTATCAAAAATAAAATACTGTAGACGCGCAATTTCTTCCTTTGTATTCAGAGAAAACATGGAAACTGCATCCCCGATCGGTTTGTTGGATGATTTGGTTGAAAACTATGTGCCCATTTATTTTCGGGAGGGGGCTGACCCCTCTAAGAATCACTGAAGGGTCACGCTCCTCAAATATAGAATTACAAATGAAAATCCATTGTAGCTACAGCGGGTACTAAGATATCAAAACATATCTGCCATCCTTTCACATTTTTTTTTTTTTTTTACATTTTTTCACTTGCTGTGGAGGGCTGACATCCCTAAAAATCATTGTCGGAAAACTGTATAAAATGGAAAACTTTTCCAATAACCAAACGAACTCACTTGGGAAATGTCATTCAAATGTCTCCTGCTCTCCAAATATCGTAGTAGCCAATGTATAAGAGTCAATTGTACAACATGTACCAAGATATCAGAGACATATCTGCCCTCCCTTCGCTATTTTTGAGAACTTTTATTAGGGAAGGAGAACTTACCCACCCAAAAATCATGATTGGAAAATTCAAATATTTCCCCTATATCTAATCTTCCTTATTTCGGGAAAGGGGCTAAACCCCCAAGAGTAATGGGAGGGTCACAGTCCCCAATTGTCCTACTAGGAATGAGAGTCCATTGCACAAGTACTACGATATCAAAGCCATATCTGCCCTCCTTCCTCTGTTATGTATTCTTAGCAATTTTTGAAGGGGGACTGACCTCCCCCCCTTTAAAGGAATTGAGTGAATTTTTCTATTGTGGAGGAAATTATCAAGTAATCAGACGAACTCACCTGAGGAGTTGTGTTGACATTTATCGGCTCACTGTCCACTATTTCTGGTAGTTTTTATTTCTGGGGAGGGGGCTGACCTCCCAGGAGTTATAGGGATGGTCACGCGCCCCAAATATCGCATTATGGATGAGAGTCCATTATGCAACATTTACTATTATATCAAAGCCTTATTTACATTCCTCTCACTCATTCTGAGATTTTTTAATTGATTGAGGGGGGAGGGGGCTGACCTCTTCCCCTAAAAATCATGGTTGGAAAATTGTATATAGAAGACCTTCCCAGGAACCTGAAGAATTCACCTGCGAAGCTTCATGCAAATCCAACACATAACCTAGGAGTTAAAGCGCAAATACACATGTGTGGGGAGGCTCCCCAAATAGAGCTCTTCTCAATGGGTTTGAGTCAAAGGCTTATCGTCTCATTAACTCTCCTCCTCTTACTGGCTCCCTTCAACCTCTGTCTCTTCGCCTCACTGTTGCATTTTTTTCTCTTTTCTATCGCTACTTCATTGTTGACTGCTCCTGTTAACTGTCTGCTTGCATTCCTCCACCTCTACGACGAGAGCGTAGCACCCGTCTAGCAACAAACTGTCATCTCTTTTCTGTCCAGCTCTCTAAGGCAGGAGTTAGGCTTTACTCCCAGTCCTCCATTTATGCAACAGGTCAACTCTGGAACTGTCTCCCTCTATCTGTATTTCCAATTCCCTATGATCTCCAGTCTTTGAAAACGCAGTATGTCCAGGCATTTCGATATGAACGGATCTTGAATTTGGGTTTCTTTTGTATTGTTTTGTTTTTCTTGGAAGGAACGGTTTGCGGGCTCCTGGCCTTTGGTTCCTTCTTTCTTGCATAAACACACACACACACACACACACACACACACACACACACACACACACACACACACACACACACACACACACACACACACACACACACACACACACGCACACATGCTGAATCTCGGGCAACAGTATAGGGCGCGTTGCCGAAAATGATACCATCCTGTTTTGTAGAAATGATAAACCCAATAGTCTTGGAGGCCAGTGAGTTTTAAGAGAATATCCAATTTGCAGTTGAATGTTTGATCATACCGTAATGTATTCATATCAAATTTTAACCCGTGGAATGTTGAAAAGTGTTGATATATAGTGACGAATTGTACAGTACGAGGCTTTACAACAGAATACAATGCTTGGATATACCCTGTACATATCATAATTAGAAATAAAGTTGGACATTTCTTTACAAAGTCGCCGAGAACAGCGAAGTAGGAGTTTGTCGCTTAGCCTAGCAGTGTTTTCGGGTTATTATCACGTATGGACAGTATATGAAGCATGAATCATTACCAACACAACACCTAGTAAAATATTGCGAATGGAAAAAAAAATGGAAGTTAGAGAGATGTGAACACAGGGCTTTCATGTCATATCAAGGCTGCAGTTTCAGTGTGATTTTCATTTCCATAAACAGTGGTAAGAATCAAGTACATTTTATAAACATTAATCTGTCAATGGCTGGGGTACCTCGCCTGCAAGTCAGGTCATGGTGCACTAGTTTGGTTGTATGGGCTCAAAGCCAGCTTCTGAATAAACACCCTAGGCAGCACTAAAATGTGCTCTTTACCTAATCTCTTGTACTTCCCATGGTCTCCGGGCCTCATATTTCCCCTCTGTATTACGGTTCAGCACCACTACCCTCAGCCAGGCAGCCCTAGTGGGATAGGTTAACGCTAGTCTAGGTTAGGTTAGGTATGGTTAGAGTGGTATAACGTGGGTAATTTTGCCTTGGAAACACATTGAACATATTTCCGAGAAGAACTTTTGGTTAGTTTTGAAATGACGGGGCAAGCGTCGTTCCTGGCTGACACTTCCGGTGGTGGTGTTGAACCGTAATACAGAAGGGATATATGCCTCCGGGCCACCACTGCATACTCAACTCACAGACATAATGCACAGACTACTACTGTTTATGCAAAGGTATTCTCACAGGTGGTAATACAACTTGTACACAATCGTCAAAAAAAATGCATCAAATTGATCAATCTAAACAAAAAATAAGAAGCACGAATCCTCGTCTTTACGGGTACCCTGACAGCCAAGTGAAGTAAAATTCAGCTTTTTCTCTGGTCAGACATCATTACTGCACTCCATACATGCCTAAATGACCGAGAAAGAGATGTTTATTTCACCATAAATGGTTCCCAAAACACGACAAAAATGAATCACTTGAGTACATGGCATTTCGTCTTTATACCTTCGTGGTACTGTGCTAGAAGAAAAAAAAAAAAAAAAAAAAAAGACAGCACACCTTTTCCATTGTGCAGTTCCAAACAGCCAACTGAACTCTTACGGTTTACTGCATTTTATTTTTTCACCTCAGCCTCGTCATTATCTGGCATTATTTCACGTATACAATGACAGTTCTTCCTTATATACAGAAACCAGTATCTGTTCTATGAAGCAGTAACGATCACCAACCACTGCTATATATCGTACAATGAAATGTACTTAGCTCCACATATAAGTATATTGCCAGTGCTCCAGGGCATGATTAAATCATCAGCAGTAAATTCCCGATGCAGAAGTAGGCGAAATAAAGAGGCCAATTATATGACACGAAGAGATAAAGGTCAAAACCAATCACACTTCGAGCCAGAAAGGTGAGTGACTGCATGGGCATGAAGCAGATTTTCATGATGGTGTCAAATATACCGCAAACGTTGCCAGTAATTGATTTATTCTTGAGCTGGTGCACGTGCTGATGAGTAACAAAATTTCAAAGCCATAAACCACAGCATAACCCCCCAAAAAAAATTCGATCCCACACGACGATGCATGAGAAGGCTCCAAAGGACACGTTTTGCTGCAATTATGTTTTTATGCACCACTGCGTCTCGGGCCTGAAGGATGCTAATTTGGGTTTCTCAGACATCAGCGAGGTCAGAGTATACTGTTTCGTTCCACACACACACTTCTCTGTACCACTGTCATGAATTCCCCGCCTGTAAGTCTAGGGGCAATAATCCCGTAATGGTGGCCGTTTGTCTTTGAGATAGTTGTTTTACGGAGCAGGGCACTAACCTTCCACCAACCCACTTGTTGACACGAAGGGAACACGTATGGGTTGGTTATATGGTTACCACCCCGCATTGTAAACGGTTTTCTGGTCTACAGGAAACCATTAGGCTTGTCATCCAACGTGAAGCCACCTGAAAAGGACAGAAGAGTAATAATAAATGAAGGGAAAAATGGCAAAAATCTGAAGAGAGGAGGGCAGACAAAGAAAGAGAATGATGAAAATGAAGAAAGAAGTAGGCGGCACTACATCAAGTGAGTGGATGATGGTAGCAACCACCTACCACCTCCGCCTGTAAGTGATACCTAAAATATTAGTGGCATTATACTTCATTATTTCGTCCCTCATATTCTCCTCTGTATCCCTGATGGGACCTCCATGACAGTGGCTGCCCAGTCACCAGTTAGGCTAGACTGCACTTTATCCCTTACACATTTCTTCTTATTTGTATAGCCGCTTAAAAAACTTCACTAGGACTGCTTGAATGTGAGTGAATTTTCACTCCTTTCTAGAAGGCAAGTATGTGGATAGTGATGTGACGACGTACAAACGAACACACGACACAAGTACATGTGTATGTTGCCACGCAGAGACACACCGTCAAGAAAGGGGTGGGAGGTCGATTCACACACTCCCACCCAATCCTTCATTAACACATATGAGTGACAGCACCCCCCTTACATCCCACATAGACATGTCACCTTCCCTAACCTAATGATATCAGTAACCCTTCTACTGGCTCCCTGCTCAAGCCCTCTCAGTTTTCCTGCTCCCAGTGCTTCACATTTGCTGAGGGTATTTACAAGGACAGATTTTGGAATGTACAAATAATGTATTTGATCAGTGATGTTCTCTGCCCCCCGACATAGGCCTCCATCGTACAGAACATCCACTTATATACCATGCAGACCACACAAAATAATGCCATACACACCATTCCCAAAGCTCACTTACCCTTAATACATGTTTTTACTGTGACACAATAGTTCTCTCTAGCGAGCTTTTTCAGCGAAAACCTTTGTTTCAAAACTGAGACTTTAAGGCACTGGCTAGAGCGAATTGTTGCACCTCGATGAATGTCTCTTCACTAAAAGGTGTTTACGAAACACCACTGTCGGAGGTGCTTGCCGAATGAACAAAGAGTTTCTCGTTTTCTTCCTTTACCTCCCTCATTTTGCCCTTTGTTTTCAGTTTGTATCATCTCTTCCTTCAGCCATTACTCTCTGCTATCCTTCTCTATCTCCCTTCCATCTGAACCTCCATCTTTCCCCCTTCTTTTTGCTCCTTCACTGCTCTCTCTCTCTCTCTCTCTCTCTCTCTCTCTCTCTCTCTCTCTCTCTCTCTCTCTCTCATCCAAACCTTCATCCATCGCTCCATCCCTCATTTCTCCAGTCATATCCATCTTATCGAAGTTTTCCCACTGAGGAGTCTCTGTCAGTGGGCGGCCCCTGAAATACGCGGCCAATCTTAAGGGCAATAGCTTCGTCATCCGCAAATAAACTTTTCAGTATATGACAGTTAGCAAGATATAGCGGGCAGTTTCTTGACCAGACTTACCAATAACTTGCAGTGAGTTACGGACCCAAAAGACAACAAATCTGCTGGAGTGGCTGCGGCGATCAGCATCTCCCTCAGATATAATCAATGCTTCTTCATTTCTTCTTCATTACTTTTATACAGTATTTCGCATTACATTTTTATTATAATCTTTTCTTTTCTTTTCATTTGTCAGTACTCCTACATTACTGTACTATCATTGTCATTGTTAGCCATTACATTCTATTATATTTTCATTTCTTTCAATGTTTTAACTTCTTTTTCATTCTTTTGTCACTGTTTTCCAATACTTTCTTGTTCATTTATTTCATCGACTATAAGTTTTCATTATCTTTATTACTTTTTCAGTACATCGATTACTTTCCATTATTACCTTTACTTCCTCGTCCTTTTTTTCTGACAGATTATATTATGCAGTATAGATGTGTTAGTTACCCCCCCTTAGTGAGATGCCTTCAGTATTTACATTTACTCGCATTCATCCTTATCAATGATGATTTTGTGTAGTTTATAATTCACCTTCAATACCTTCTCTCTCTCTCTCTCTCTCTCTCTCTCTCTCTCTCTCTCTCTCTCTCTCTCGTTTTATGGCACGGATATCCTGTCGGAGTACGGTATCTTGTTTACAGTAATATCTTCCTCTCCTCAGACACTCATACGTAACTTAAGGAAGACTGGACGAATAACGCTCTCATATTGAATTTCCCGTCTCTAGTCTTACAAAGGACAAATTTCAGTGTGGCGACAATATTAATCCATTTGAGCAACTTACAATATCGTGATGTTAGAGATGCATTTTAGGTGGCTTGTGAGATTTTGCGGCATCTCCTTAGCACATTCTATTGCACATTACACCACTTAATCCACTTATACGTTATTGACGCAAGTATCATGACAATTACATCTATAAATAACACACAAGGCATTATCCGAATGCGATAAGGATGATAAATCGATAATGTCACCTAATATCCGGTCCAAAGACACACTCATGGAAGGCCTCTTGCCATGACAATGATAAACAGAAGTAAGAATGGGAGGAAAATAATGGGAAATACAGAAAAAGAAAACGAGCATACCTATACGTAGCCTGAGTTCAGAATTTACGAAGAACTTTGAAACAGACTCAGCATCTCAGAACACATGAGGAAACTCTCTTCAGGAAGGGCTTTGAGAGAACAGCGGAGAGTAGCTCAGAGTTACTGTAAGAAGATTAGGGGCCTTGAAATGTTCGTTTGCCTGGCTCAAGCATACGAGTATACTGTATACCATATATAAGCATAAGCTGTTTACATAACACTTGTTCAGTGCACACAAGGCTGAGTCAAGGAACATCCTGGCAATTCAAATTTCCTTAAAAGAGACGCTACTCTTCTTCATCTAAGCCTCTCCACAGTTCATAGAAACACCCCGGCTAATTAAATCACACAACTCTCACATGAGCCAATGCTAGCATATATTCTGTATGGAAGATCAAGTTAGCGCCGATATCGTTACATGAGAAGAGAGTTGGCTCGTACGAAGACTGCTGAGTCTTGAGAAACGGGCTATCATTTCTGTGACCAAAGTTGAGGGCGCGCGCGCACACACACACACACACACACACACACACACACACACACACACACACACACACACACAAAGAGAGGCTTAAAAAAGGAAGAATGTGTAAGGTGAAGTGAGGCATATAGGCTACACTGACAAATACAGCTACTACGACACCTGGAAGTTTATATACGTAGCCCTCACTCCATTTCATCCCTCCTTGACAGACTTATCCAGCTTCAGGAGGGATTAGCCTGGATGTCGCTTTCTTTTCTAAGCTGAGATTCAGCAGTATTTTGAACCCCATAATTCTGTAGGTGTAAACTGATATACTGTAGATACAGAAACAAATTACATTAGAGCGAAATAAAATTCCGTCATCTCATTTGTAACGGAACGTAAACCTCTAAATTTCACCTGTTATTTAATCCATCTACCACATACTTCAGGTTGTCGCTGAGTTTCCTGCCTAATGCATCATATCAGAAAAATTCACCATAAGACTTAGACGCAGATCAAGCTCTCTCTCACATTCCGAATATTTGCCAGCAGAGGAAAGTGAAAAATACTGAATACATGGTGAACCGTTAAGCGATATTTTGTCCATGACTGATACATATGTTTCTTCTCCCTAAGCTTTTAAAACTTATCTTTCTATGTACTTTTTTATGTTTTAAGAAGGTCCCGAAGGCTGTACTCTTAAAAAAAAAAAAAAAGAGTCTTTTCAAGGCAAGTAACGTAAGAAAGTATCGAAATCAAAATCAGTTCTATTCCATACGCCTAAACATACTGGGATTAAATGGCTGGAGGTCCTAGGAAAGGGGAAAGGCAGACTGAAGAAGACTGTTGCTGAACTGACCACTAATACAGGTTAACTCTTACTTTAAGGAACTGAACGGATGAAATGAGAGTGTGTAATCAGAAGAGTGAGTGAGGCTGTGTCGACAAAGAAGTGAGGCTGATAGTTTATAGAAAGAACAGTAAGTTGATGTGAAGAAATAAAAACGACCTAAGTTTGCAGAGACGAGTCGGAAAAGCGTATCAAGAGAATGGAGCGTAGAGTTTGTTAGGAGAAAAGTCGGCGAGAGTGTTGACAGACAGCGTTTGGGTTTTACTGCCGAGTGCCGACATACGAGTACCGGTACTTCCTGATCAGCTTTTATCCCTTGGCGGCGACTTGCGAACATTGTATAACTCCATTCTCAGGCTAACATCAAACGGTTTTATCGACTGAATCTGTCCTGGTAGAA
The DNA here is from genome assembly GCF_032717465.1 of Coenobita brevimanus. Classification (NCBI taxonomy): domain Eukaryota; kingdom Metazoa; phylum Arthropoda; class Malacostraca; order Decapoda; family Coenobitidae; genus Coenobita; species Coenobita brevimanus. The sequence continues at coordinate 6,411,904 of NC_136988.1, read as the reverse complement.
TAGTATTTTTTTTTATTTTTTTTTGGGGGGCCTATCGACCATTGAGGCCGGAGCCCCTGGTCATTAAGGCAAAATTATATATATGTATATACATTGATACATATATACATATATATACGAACATATATATATACATACATACATACACACATCCATGCACATGAACATACACACTTTCATGCACACGTACATATATATATATACATATATATATATATATATATATATATATATATATATATATATATATATATATATATATATATATATATATATAATAATTTTAATTTTATTATTTTTTTGGTATTTTTATTTTTATTATTTTTTCTTGTAATTTTTTATATTTTAACCTTATATTACTTATAAACAAAAATGCCTAATATAAAGACCCTAAAACTAATCACCTAACAGACAAATCGCTAACCTATACTAAGTCCTAAGAGACAAATAACTAGACCTACACTAATGGTAAAAAAGCCTCGACCAAGAGAACACCATCGACTGCAGATATGTAATGCCTTTCTACATGACATACCTGCACTCATCACCTGGTGACTGTCAGTCGAGGCACAACCTAATATATGGGACATCAATATATGAAAGAGAACCAGACGAGTCAGGAACATTTCCATATACGTCAGCTGTTGGCCCTAATTAGAATAACTTAAGCAAGATGGTATAATGTATTTACATAATTTATACAAAAAGTGAAGAACCTCGCCCAGCAGACCACCATCGACTGCAAGTGCCTAATACCTTCCTATATTGCACACTTGCACTCATCAGCTGGTGACTGTCAGGCGAGGAACTTGGCTTAAATGTAGGGGACATCTATATTAGAAATAGATCAGTGGGAGGAGGAACTATTTCAAATATGTCAACTGTCAAAGCTAATTAATATTACAATATATACATATTTACCGTTGATAAAAACCATAACCACACAGTAAAAAAGTCACATCACTCTGATCAGTCCGGTCTCTCTCAAGAAAGCCATCAATTTATCAGTCATAACAATGTCCCCATCACCCAGGATGGTGGAAAGGGTGAAGGGGACGTCTGCTGCGCTGCAGTAATTTATAAGTGAAGCACGTTCACGAATAAATCGCCGACAGCGCAGGATGATACGACTGATAGATATCACCGCATCACAGATGTCACAGTGCGGTGGGAAGCGTCTTTCCATATAAGGTTTCATATGTGTTAAAATGGTGGCATTGAGCCGTAACCGTGCCAACACTTTTTCTTCCAGGCGACTGGGGCGGTTGGCAGTGTCCCAGTCGCCCAGGTACGGCTTACAAGTTGGAATATTTAGTCTGGTCCACTGACCTTGCCACAGAAGATTTATTGATTTCTTTCCGAGAGACTCGACCGTAGATCACGAGGAACGTCCCAAGTCTCCTCGAGCTCTACAGCCGACTTTGCAAGTAAGTCAGCCTGCTCATTGCCGTAGATACGACAATGACCAGGCACCCAGATCAGCGTGAATGACTTGTTGCATGAATGCAGCTTATTAACATTGCGGCCCTGGATCTCGTGAGAGTCCGTAGTGCAAGAAGCAATTGCCTGAAGGGCTGATTTCGAGTCTGAAAATATAACAAATGAGTCATGTCTAGAATTGAGAGCATAGTCTATGGCTTTGTCAATAGCAAAAAGTTCGGAGGTAAACACAGATGTATGAGTCGGCAACCGATACCTGAGGCCACATTCAGTCGACCACACACTTGCACCCACACATTCACTCGACTTGGAGCCGTCGGTGTACAATTGATGGGACCCCAAGTGACGAATTATGATGTTACGAAACAAGTGGTGGACCTCCACCTCCGGCGCCTTGGCCTTTGGTGCTGGGAGCCATGTAACATCAACAGTAAAGCCAGGTGGCTCCCAAGGCGCTATATTTTTTAACACCAACTTGTCAGTCACTGGGGTCCACACCAAGCTCCTGAGTCAGTAAGTGGAGGCGAACGGCAAGTGGCCGACACACACCCCGCAGGTGGTGGTGGTAATGACGCATGGGGGGACAGGCCACATTGCCGATATTACTTTTCCTATATGTTCAAAGGCCGTAGGACCAAGCCAGGTGGTCACGGCGAATATGGAGGGGAGGCACATTCGCCTCCACTTCCATACGAGCTACACGGGTACACCGTACGGCTCCAAGACACATTCGCAAACATTTATTCTGTAGCACATCCAATCCTTTCAGCGTGGCATCGGATGCCGAGCCATACACCTGTGCGCCATAGTCTAGCTTCGATCGAATAAGGGACTTATACACCATTAATAAAGATTTTCTGTCGGCACCCCAGGTAGTACCCGCTAGGGCGGTTTATCACAACGAGCAAGCAATGTATTAAAGTGAAGTTTAAAATTCATTCTACGATCAAAATGTATTCCTAAAAATTTTACAGAATTTTGAAGGTACCGCCTGATTATCCAAAGTTAAGCACAAATTAGGTACGTTACGATTAGTGAAGACTACAGCAGCACACTTACGGACGGAAAACTTAAATCCCCACTGCAAGGCCCATAGGTGGACGGAGTCAAGGGCTGCTTGATTCCGCCCAGCCGAAAATTGTGCATTACGGGAAGAGTGCCATATTGCACAATCGTCAGCGTAGAGCGAGTATTTAAGATTCCTCGGGATGGGAGCTGATGACAGAATATATAGTAAAGTTATCTTGGTTAACGTATTTGCCCAGAACTGAGAACCCTGCAGTAAATTTTGGCTAACACAAAGCGATTTTTTTTTTGATAAGTCAAGTGAAACTCATGCATGTCAGTGATAAAGACACTACACTGGCTAAGTCGGCTGGTTGGTGATTTATACAACGTAGTAAAGATGCATAAGATTTGGAAGTCTCTCAAAAAGGGTAGGAGGAGAGAGAATTAAAGAAATTGCTGTGGAACCTCCTCCCCCCCTCCCCTCCCTCGGGGGGGGGGGAAATGAATTTACATTCTGCGGCAAGACAGTCCTTTCATCTTCAGCAACGCAGGACTTGATCTTTAGTTCCTCAGCATCCATTGTGTTTCTTCCTCTCTCAACATATTGTGGAAAAATAACATTACTCCTTGTCCAAAATCCGCTTGCCATTGTGTGGTTGTGGTGAACAGACTCCTCGTTCCCTGCTGGCTTTGTAAAGGGCATATTCACCTGTCGGAAATAAAATTTCCATGTCTGGGGTATCATCACTTATCACTCTTATAAACCGGTTGGAATGGAAGATCTTTTTGTCGCACCAACACCCTCCTCGTACTGACTCTTATTAACTGTTCTCTTTCTTCCACAGTGTTTCATCTCTCGCCATTTACTATCCTTATTTGGATGGTTACTGCTGTTCTCTACTGTTTGTTTACATTCATCCCCATTACGGCAGGCACGTAACACCAATCGGATTTCAAACTCCTACCGTTCTCTTGAAGAACTTGCTAATGCAAGAGTTAACCAGTACTCTCATTCCGCCATATACACACCTGGTCAACCCAGCAGCTGTCTTTTTACAGTCTATCTTTCCCTTTATCGACTATCCGTCTTTAAATGCAATGTGCCTGTAAGTCAAAATGAAAGTATCTTAACCACTGGCTGTCTTGTTCAGTATTCTCTGGAGAACACAACTTTTTGCAGGCTTTCTGATTTTGTGTTTATCGATTTGCATTAAAGATGAAATAGATACAAGCACAATAACGAGCATCTGAAGGACGACGAAGGAAGAGCAAGGCAATAAATAACGAGCAGGAGATTTAAGGCTTTAGGGATTCACAATGGGAAGGATTCACTGACTGATGGACCTGACATTGCCGGAAAAGCAGGGAGGAAAAAGAAGGAATGGGAGAATAAAAAGTAAACGAAGATGAAGAGGCAGTTAGGATGTGAGGAGAAAGCATTGGAGGAAGAAAAGAAGAAGGGAAGGAGCAGAGGGGTAAAGAAAGAAGAAGGAAGGAAGCAAAGGAGTGAATTAGAAGGAAAGGAAACTGGAAAGGAGGAAGAGAGAGAAGAGTTTGAGGAGGGGAGGTAAAAAAAGAGAAGGAAGAAGGGAGAATGAGGAAAAAAGAAGGAAAAGGAGGGGAAGGGGGAAGCATAGAAGAAAGAATTGAGGAAGAAGGAAAACGAAGAAGAATGATGAAGAGAGGATGAGCAGAAAAAGAAAAAGGCGGAGGAAGGAATAAGAATGAGAGGAGCACCAGGAAAAGCATTAAGGAGGGAGGAAAGAAAACGGGCACGTAAGGAAGTGAGGAGAAAACAAAGCAAGGAGAGGTCGGAGGAGAAGGAAGAGGACAAGAAGGAAAGCAGTTGCTTTAACATCATGTGTCTCAAAAGTTTCCGGGTCCATTCTTAACAGAAAAACTTTAAAGCATCTTTCCTATCACAACCTCCACTGGCGATCTTCTCACGTACCTTTCAGACTCTTGGTCATCCTCCTTTCGGGATTTTGGCTAATGCTTTGCATTGCATTTGACATTCTTAAAGGCTTTCGATCGAGTCTGACATAAATCTTTAATTTCCAAACTACCCTCTTACGGTTTTTATCCTTCTATCTGCGCCTTCATCTATAGCTTTCGTTCTGGTCGTTCTACAGCTGCTGTTGTAGACGGCCTCGTTCTTCTAGATCTATCAACAGTGGTGTTCCTCAGGGCTCTGTCCTATCACGAACTCTCTTTCCTTTATTCATCAGTGATCTAAGCTGTATATCTAATCCTATCCACTCGTACGCTGATGATTCCACCCTTCACCTTTCCATTCGGTTCCAGCAACGTCCATCTCAGCAGTTACTTCAACAAACAAGGAATGAGACTACGGCACACATAATGTCTGACTTGGCCCGTATCTCTGACAAGGGTAAAAATAATCTTGTTGTCTTTAACCCATCTGAGACTCAGTTTTTACACTTATCAACCAGTTAAAATCTTCCTCAGGAGTACCCACTAATGTTTAATAAAATTCAGCTCAATCCTGCATCACCCTTGAACTTGCTTGGGGTTTCGTTCACTCGGGACTTATCTTGGAAAGATCATTTTGCATCTCTTGTTATATCTGCTTCCAAGAGATTAGGTGTGCTAAGCCGACTCCGTGCCTTATTTACTCTTGCACAGTTGTTGACTTTATACACAGGTTTTATTCGCCCCTGTGTAGAGTACCACTCTCATGTGTGTGGAGGCTCCCCATATACAGCTTTTCTCAATAGGGTGGAGTCAAAGAATTTTTGTCTCATCAACTTTCCTCCTCTTACTGGTTCCCTTCAACCTGTCTCTTTGCCGCACAGTTGCATCTTTATCTCTTTTCTATCGGTACTTCAATGGTCACTGCTCCTCTGAACTGTCTGGTTGCATCCCTCCACCTCTACGAGGAGTGCGTAGCACCTGTCTAGCAACAAACTCTCATCCCTTTTCTGTCCAACTCTCTAATGCAACAGTTCAGCTCTGGAACTGTCTCCCTCTGTCTGTATTTCCTACTTCCTATGATCTCCAGTCTTTCAAACGCAGTGTGTCCAGGCATCTCCAAATGAACAGATCTTGAATTTGGCTCACTTTTGTATTTTTTTTTTCTTGGAAGGAACTGTTTTGCGGCCTTTGGTTTCTTCTTCCTCGCATAATAAAAAAAGGAAAACAGAGAATGGGGATGATATAGAAAACGAGGTATTTCTGTAACACTATCTATCTATCTATCTATCTATTGCCAGACGCCTCAATCCCGTTTGGGGTTGCCACAAACAAATCGCCTCCAAGTCGCCCTGTCCCGCCTCATTTCACTGCCCTGCTCCCAACTCACACACCCCTCTCTCATATACCTCTCCACCCCATCCTTCCATCTCATCCTCGGCCTCCCCCTCCCTCTTCCCCCCTCCATCTCTCTCACATACACTCTCTTCGTCAGTCATTCACCCTCCATCCTCTCCACATGGCCAAACCACCTCAGTGTGTTCCTCATAACGCTTCCTATCACATCCATATCCACACCACAACGCTCTTTCATATCCTCATTCACAACGCTCTTTTATATCCTCATTCGTCAGCCTGTCTCTCCACGTGACTCCACAGGCTCCTCTTAAATAACTCATTTCCACTGCTCTCACTCTTGACTTGTGTCCTTCCAACAACGTCCAAGCTTCACTTCCATACGTTAGAGTTGGTATCACAATACTGTCATGTAGTAACTTTTTCACTTCCATGCTCACTTCCCTGTTTCTTATCACTGCTTTCAAAGAACCAGCAACCTTTCTTCCCTGCTGTACCTTTTCAAGCACTTCACCCTCCAAACCTCCATCCTTACTCATCACACTACCCAAGTACTTAAATGTACTCACATTTTCCAATTCCTCACCATCCAACCTCGCTGTACATTCACTGACTTCACCTCTCTCAAAGACCATCACCTTACTCTTCCCTACATTCACCTTTAGATTCCGTTTCTTACACACTCTCCCAAACTCATCAACCAGCCTTGCACCTCCCCTTCGTCTTCACTCAACAACACAGTAACATCTGCAAACAACAGTACAGGGAGTTTCCAAACACTATCCTCTCTCACCAGGGCCACTCCAACATCCACTACCTTACCTTGTACCTCTTATTACCCCATCCATGTACAGATTGAACAGCCATGGAGAAATGACACATCCCTGTTTCAACCCAACTTTCAAAGAGAAAAATTCATTTAGTTTACCATCCACACGCACTGCAGCTTTCGCACCATCGTACATACTCTTCACAGCATTCAACAACTTCCCATCTACTCCATATATTCTTAATACTTTCCACAGTCCTTGTCTATCCACCCTGTCCTATGCTTTCTCCAAATCCATGAAAACCACATACAACTTCTTTCCCTTATTACGATCCATGGGGAGTATTTAACTGTATCTACCCTATGAAGACCCATGGAAAGCAATAAGAAAAGAGAAGGATCATGAACACTATGCAACTAGACAAACTACAGGGTAGATTGATAATGATTTGGTTGATTATTCATTTAATTTAACAAACTAAACATACAATAATTACAACCCTAAACCTAACTAAACCTAAGAAAAAAACAATATAAATACCTAAAGCCATTCACCATCAGAAGATTAATGAACTAATGCAAGGAGAAAACTGATACTCATGGTTTACAGCAAAAGAAGGCGTTGAAGATGGGTTCCCTATAACACAGGCTTCCAGGTAAAGGTCAGGAGTGGTTCACCAAGATATTCCCAGGGCAGAGGATGAGTGTGAACTGAACTTGCGCGGGAAACCAGATAATCAGGCAACCTCGCTTCACACAGAAAAAGGGAGGGAAAGTCAGGTGACATGTTGGGAAACTAGTAGTATCAAATCCAGTCAACAGATGGAGCGCTGGTAGCGTGAGGTGGACGAGTGCTTGACTTCAGTCAAAAGATGGGAGTTCACGAGGGATGAGGCGGAGGAGTAATAATTATAGCCGTAACACCTCCCCCACAAAGACCTACGCAGTGGAAGCACGAAGGAGGTAGATTACTCTGTAGCCTCTATGGGATGTCTCGACAGGGTATCCGCGAGAATGTTGTCAACACCCCTTATATGCTGAACTTGAAGATTAAATGGCTGAACAAGCAGGGCTCATCGTAGAATCCGTTGATTGGAATTCTTCATAGTCTGGAGAAATACAAGAGGATTGTGGTCCGTAAAGACAGTAGTAGGATGAGGATGGTGGCGAAGATAGCACTCGAACTTCTTGATTGCTAGCACGAGAGCTAGAGCCTCTTTCTCAATTGTGGAGTAGCCCCGTTGATGTCCTTTCAGCTTCGACGAATAGTAGGCAATAGGATGGAGAACACCACTCACTGGGTTGGTTTGCAGCAAAACAGCACCAACCCCAACTCCACTAGCATCGATATGAAGATGGAAAGGTTGCGAGTGGTCAGGAGTTCTGAGGACAGGTCTGCTGGCAAGAAAAGTTTTCAGACGTTGAAAGGCAGTCTCGCAGGCAGAGGTCCACTTGAGTGGGGTTCGAAGTGCGGTGAGATCAGTCAGTGGAGCTGCAACACTGGAGAAGTTCTTACAAAAACGACGATAGAAACCGGCCATCCCCAAAAACCTCATGACTTCCTTTCTGGTGGTTGGAGTTGGGAACGCTAGAACTGCTTCCACATTGGCCTCCTTCGGTAGAACTTGCCCCTGTCCCACAACATGTCCAAGATATGTTACTGTAGAGTCTCCAAAAGTAGATTTAGCTAAGTTGATGGTAAATCCTACTTCTTTTAGTTTGTTGAAGAGGGCATGGAGACGTGTCAGGTGTTCGTCCCACTGGTCAGCCATCACCACAAGGTCATCCAGATAAGCTGAAGTCCCAACCAAATCCTGTGTGATGAAGTTGATGATCCTCTGGAATGTGGCCGGAGCATTAGATAACCCAAATGGCATTACAGTGTACTGATATAACCCAAATGGGGTTATGAAAGCAGATATTAGTTTAGCTCTGTCTGTCATACCTATCTGGTAATAGCCTTTTTGGAGATCTATTGTGCTAATAAATTCGGAGTTTCCTATGCAATCTATTAAGTCCTCTATGAGTGGTAGGGGATAAGAGTCAGAGACAGTGACCTTATTGACTTTACGATAGTCTGTACAGAACCTGTGGCTTCCATCGGGTTTTGGAACTAAAAGGCATGGGGAAGCCCAAGGAGAAAAACTTGGTTCTGCAAGGTGATTAGCAGTTAAGAATTCAACTTCCTTTTTCATTACTTTCATTTTTAAAGGATTAAGACGATATGCTGGCTGTTTAATTGGACTAGTAGCATCGCTAACCAACCGTATGTCATGTTTTAAGAGACCACAAAACCCTGGTAAATCAGCAGTAACTTCAGGATAAGACTTCAGTAACAATTCTAGGTCATCCTTTTGTATGTTGGTCAAACTCGATAGGTAATCACAGAGATTCCATGATCATGCTGTTAGGTAGGTTACCGGACGGTTGGGGTAGGTCCAATTCTGGGTTTGTCAAGTCTGAAGTCTCTGGCTCTGGCTCTGGCTCCGTTCCCACAAACAGTACAGGGTTCATCTCATTTCTCTCTGCATAGTGCTCCTCTGGGCATCTAGTAAAATAAGGTTTCATTAAATTCACATGAACAAGTTGAGAGTCTTTACGTCTATCTGGGGTGTGTACTACATAATTCAACTTTGATAGTTTTTTGGCAACTACATATGGGCCAGTGAATTTACTCCTGAGGGGACTACCTGGAATGGGAAGAAAGAGCAAGACCTTGTCTCCTGGGGAGTAACTGTGTGCAATAGACGATGGATGTTGAAGTCTTTCCATTTTACACTGAGCCTTTAATAAGGTATCTTTAGCAATCGTTCTGACTTCTGATAATCTAGATCTTAAATTATCAATATAGTGAGATACAGATGGACTTTCTTGAGTAGTGCTGTTAAACCACTGATCTTTCAGAAGCTTCAAGGGACCCCTTATTTGTCGTCCATATAATACCTCAAATGGAGAATATCCTAAAGACTCCTGAGGACACTCCCTTATAGCAAAAAGAAGAAAGTCTATGCCTTCATCCCATTCCTTGTGGTTTTCCAAGCAATACTTTTTCAACATTGATTTAAAGGTCTGGTGGAACCTTTCTAAACAGCCCTGGGATTGTGGGTGATAAGCCGAGGAAGTGACATGTTTAACCTCTAGTTCCTCCATAACTTTTTTGAAAAGCCTACTGGTAAAATTCGTCCCTTGATCCGATTGGATTTCTTTAGGGATGCCAAATGCAGTGAACAAATGAAGCAGGGATTTCATTATAGTTTTAGAGGTGATATTTCTGAGGGGATAGACTTCAGGGTATCTTGTTGCAGTATCCATGATAGTAAATAAGTACTGGTTACCTTTCTTTGTCCTAGGTAGAGGTCCCACACAATCAATAACTACCTTTTCAAAAGGTGCTGTCACTACAGGAATTGCATGGAGTGGAGCAGACTTAAGCTGTTCATTAGGTTTACCAGCCACTTGACAAACATGACAAGTTTTTATAAAAGTAGAAACATCCTTTCTAAGACCTGACCAATAGTAATGTTGTAGGATTTTTTGTAAGTTTTTAAGACCCCTAGGTGACCAGCTATCCCGTCATGAGCCAGTTTAAGGATGGATTGTCTGACAGATTTGGGAATCACAACTTGGTGGATTTCTGACCAGGTATCAAGATGTTTTAGTTCTGGTGGTCTATAAGCTCTCATCAAAACGCCATCATGGAAGTAAAAACAAGGCAATGTATTTAGGTCTTTACCTTCGACTGCAGCATGTCTCAGGGTAGCAAGTGATGGATCAGCCTTCTGAGCTTTAATTAGGTTTTCTTTTGAGATAGTCTGATCCAGCAGATATTCCTTGGGAGCAGGTGGTGGTAATGGATTAATTTTGTTCTTTTTAGCCTTCTGTGACCTAGTTACAACACAGGAGGGAAATAAGTGGGGAGCAACAGTATCTAGAATCTCAGTTGGGCTCTCAGTTAAAGGGTTTTCAACCACTGAAACCATAGGCACAATGAGTTCTCCTGCCAAATCATTTCCCAATAGCAGATGAGATCCCTTGACTGGCAAAGGGTCTTCTCTGACAGCTACTTTAACATTTCCAGATAAAAGGTCACACTGGAGATAAACTTCAGCTAAGGGATAGGAGGGATTAGATGAAAGGTCAGACAAAATCACCTTCTCCCCAGTGAAGGCACTAGATACACAAGGAATAGCATTTCTGACCAAAATTGATTGAGATGCTCCAGTATCTCTCAAGATAGTAATGGGATATGACTCATCATCTTTATTCAGTGAGACTGTACCCTGAAACATAAAAGGAAGGAAGGAATTCTGATGAGGCTTATTTGAATCATAAGTCACTACTGGCTTTTCAATTTCATGAGGAGATTTTTCTTTGGGGTTAAACATGTTTTTTGAAGTTTTACAATTAGGGTGTTTGCAGGACTGGATAGAATGACCTGGCTTTTTGCAATAACTACAGGATATATTGGAGATATTTTGAGTCCAAGGCATCAAGAGTGAAGAGCTCTGCTTACCACCCACCATACCGGAGCTTACACCAGAGGAGTACTTAACACCTGAGATGGAACCACTCCTGTTATTTAGAGATCCCATCAATAAATCATAGGCGTCAGCCAACTCCGCTGCTTTCATGAGATCCTTCTGTCCTTGCTCCTCCACATGCTTCAGGATGGTGAATGGCAACTTACTCTTCCACTCTTCCAAAACCATGAGATTAACCAGGTCTGAAAATGTTGAGGTGTTAGTTGTTTCAAGCCATTTCTTAAACTTAATTTATCATTTGCAAACTCCACATAAGTATGAGAAATTGATTTTACATGTTTTCTGAACTTCTGTCGATATCCATCAGGAGAAATTGAATATGCACGAAGAATACTAGTCTTTAAACCATTATAATCATTTTTATCATCAAAACTATTATAAACTCTCTGAGCTTTTCCGATCAGCTTTGGGACCAAGACTGATATCCAGTGTTGTTCAGGCCACTCATTTTTCTTGGCAATGTGCTCAAATGTGTTTAAAAATCCATCCACATCATTCTCATCAAACTGAGGCAATAAAGCAGCTTCCTTGTGTGGTTTAAACGCAGTTAATTTCTCTCTCAATTCAATTTCCTTTTCCCTAAGGTTTGAATTTGCATTTGCTTCAAGCTCTCTTATTTGTAATTCTTTCATTTTTACTCTCTCTTCTTGAGCTAATTGTTCTGTTCTCATTCTTTCTTCTTGAGCTAATTGTTCTGTTCTCATTATCTTTTCTTGAGCTAATTGTTCTGTTTTCATTCTCTCTTCTTGAGCTAATTGTTCTATCTTAAGCTGATATTCTAATCTTAATCTTTCCATCTCCACTGGGTCACTGTGTCCTTGTTTAGTATGAGTTGAATAAGGATTATCAACCCTAGTAGGAAAGGAATAACTCATAGGAGTCAAAACATCAATAGCCTCTGTCCCCAGGACTTCCCTTTGAACTAAAGACTCTATAATTGTGTTTTTTAAGACCTCTTTTGTCATACGAGATTCAATTTCTATTTGGAAGTAGGTAGCAATGCTTTTCCACTCATCTTTCTTTAAGTCTTTTAATTGCTCATGGCTAGGATTTTCAACAAATTTTTGAAGGTCAAACATGATTAAAATGTATGAGAAAATTATGGTAAGTTATATTTTAGACACAGATTACAGGAAGAAAACTCTTTGAAGTCCTGGAAACTTCCAGAGCCTTGACCAAAATATTAACTTACGAAAGTCGTTGTCTATGATTAAGAGCAGAGGATGACGGCTTTTAGCATGATCCGGATTACCCTGATTATAGGATAAGACAAAACAACTTTGATTCTTGAATAATCTGGGACTTGGAAGAGTGAGTGTATCAAACTAGCCACTTGCCCTATCGCAACTAGCAGATGTAGACCTCACTGGAGCGTGGGATACGGCATTATAAACGATCCGGATATATTCCCCACATTTGATAGAACTTATAACGACCCTGTATTTCGTTAAAAATGAAAGATAAGTTCTATGAAGACTCCTGAACCTATAAACCTATGTGCTGACAAGTTCACACAAATACCAAAATGTTTATTGCATCAAGGATTTTAAATCGAATGGAAACAAGTTTCACACTAATACCAAAATGCTAAATACATCAAGGAAAATTTAAAATCTATGGGAACAAGCAACAGCAACCCCTCAAAACACCAATTACTGTAAATGTCTGTCTAGCTGAAATAGGTCCTGTCACGGTCGCCATTTATTACGATCCATGGGGAGTATTTAACTGTATCTACCCTATGAAGACCCATGGAAAGCAATAAGAAAAGAGAAGGATCATGAACACTATGCAACTAGACAAACTACAGGGTAGATTGATAATGATTTGGTTGATTATTCATTTAATTTAACAAACTAAACATACAATAATTACAACCCTAAACCTAACTAAACCTAAGAAAAAAACAATATAAATACCTAAAGCCATTCACCATCAGAAGATTAATGAACTAATGCAAGGAGAAAACTGATACTCATGGTTTACAGCAAAAGAAGGCGTTGAAGATGGGTTCCCTATAACACAGGCTTCCAGGTAAAGGTCAGGAGTGGTTCACTAAGATATTCCCAGGGCAGAGGATGAGTGTGAACTGAACTTGCGCGGGAAACCAGATAATCAGGCAACCTCGCTTCACACAGAAAAAGGGAGGGAAAGTCAGGTGACATGTTGGGAAACTAGTAGTATCAAATCCAGTCAACAGATGGAGCGCTGGTAGCGTGAGGTGGACGAGTGCTTGACTTCAGTCAAAAGATGGGAGTTCACGAGGGATGAGGCGGAGGAGTAATAATTATAGCCGTAACACCCTTCTCTAGAAACTTTTCCACTAAAGATCTAAGAATGAATATCTGATCTACACAACCTCTTCCCTTCCTAAAGCCTCCCTGTTCTTCTCCAACTAATTTCTCTGTTCTTTCTCTAACTCTGTCTATAAGTATCCTACCATACACTTTTCCTATTATACTAAGAAGACAAATGCCCCTATGATTACCACACACTTCTTTTTCCCCTTTTCCTTTGTACAAGGGAATAATTATACCTGACTTCCAGTCTTCCGGGACTCTACCTTCCTCCCAGGCTAATCTGCACATCTTCCACATCCATTCTATTTCTATCTTTCCCCCATGCTTCAGCATTTCACCACACACTCCATCAATTCCTGGTGCTTTCCCCGATTTAAGTTTGTTCATTGCTTCCACAACTTTTATCCTAGTGATTTCTTCCTGTCTTCTCACCTCCCTCCTTCTCCCAGCCATTCCCCAGCCACTTATACTTGCATTTCTTCCATCCTCTATGTTCAACAATTCCTTAAAGTGTTCTCTCCATCTGCTCACTTTTTCTCCCTTCTCCACTAGTAATCTACCATTTTTATCTTTCACTCCCCTGCTAACTTCACTTCCACCCTGTCTTACTCTTTTCACCTCTTTCCAGAACATTTTCTTACAGTCCCTCCACTTTACACTCAAATTCCTTCCAAATTCCTCATCCACCCTCTTCTTACTCTCTCTTACTAATCTTTTCACTTCTCTCTTTCTTTCTACATATAACTCTCTCTTCCGCCTCTCAACTTCTTCCACACCTCTATTTCTCATCCAATCATTGTATGCTTTTTTCTTTTGTGCCACAGCCTGTCTCACCTCTTCAGTCCACCACGCTGTTCCCTGCACCCCTCTCCGTCTTCTCTTCCTTCCACACACCACATCACATGCTTCACATATTTCTTCTGTAAATATCCTACACACACCTTCCACGTCTCCCATTTGCTCCAATTCATATTTGCCCAATCGTTCCTCCACTTCTCTCTTATACTCTGCCTTTTTCTCATCCTCTTGTAACCTTTCCACTCTCCCTGCAACTACTCCTTCCTCTCGTCTTTCCCTTCTTCTATTCCTCCATCTTACTTGAATCCTAATTCTGGCCACTACCAATTAGTGGTCAGAAAGTCTACTCCCCCAGCCTCTATACGCTCTTGCATCCATTACACATCTTCGCATCCTTTCATCCACACACACATAATCAATCATTGCCTTCCTTTCATTCAGTTCACCACCCACCCTTCTCATCATTCGCCATGTATACCTGTGGATTATTTTATGCCTGAAGAGGGCATTGGCTATCACCAACCCCCTCCCAGCACAAATGTCCACTAACGCACTCCCATTCTCATCTATCTCAGCAGGCACACCCCACTCACCAACTATTCCATCCACCTTCACATTCCCAACTTTACCATTCATATCACCGATCAAAAACACTCTCTCACTCCTTCCAAACTTTTCCATGCACACTTCTACATTTGTCCAGAACTCTTCTCTCACTCTTCTAGCACTATCTTGCGTTGGCGCATACACACACACAATCGCCCACATTTGTATTGCAACTTTCAACTTTACCCACACAATCCTTGACCCAACTAATCCATACTGTCTTATGCTCTTCTTCCATCTTTTACTCACAACTATACATACTCCTTCCTTTGCCCTCTCATTCTCACCTACTCCTGCACATATACCCCATCCATACTCCCATTCTCTCACACTTTCTCGTCTCCATTTTGTTTCAGTTATTCCACATACATCCACTTTCGCACCCTCAAGCACCTGGACAATCTCTCTCTCTTTCACCTCATCATTCGCTCCCCTTACATTCCATGTACCCATTACCAAGTCCATTGTCCGGTCCTTGGTCGTAATCGTTTGGTCAGTCCTTGTCCGAGGCATATTGTTTGTTTTTTTAGTTAGTTGTTTTCCGGGGAGGGGCACTAACCCTCCGCCAACCCTTTTAGTCGCCTTTTACGACATGCAGGGATACTGGGGGAGTATTCTTGAAAACCCCCCTACCCCCCTACCCCTCTGTAAAACCAGATGCGGAAAAGTTAATAAAGAGAGGAGTGAATGGAGAGATGAGGAGGAGAAGAAGGAAGAGTGACAATGAGAGGAAAGAGAGGAAAGGGAGATGCACTGAAGAAAATAAGCGGGAAGAAGTAGACACTGACAACAATAAAGAAGTGAAGAGTTAGAGGGAGTGAAGGAGTAAGTAAGAAGGAGCGGGAAGATAGACATATGGATTGATATACGAAGAGAGAGAGAGAGAGAGAGAGAGGAACGAGGAAGACATTGATTTTGCGCCTCTATCTCCGGGTTGATATAGTGGTCCATAACTCAGTGTGGAAGGCGACATTATCTGAGTCTCTCCACGCCCTCCCCCTCCCCCATTCCTCTTCCTCTTCACCCCTCACCACCTCTGGCTACTCTATCCCCCAACTCTTCTCCCTTCCCTCACTCTTCTCCATTCCTTCACTCTAATTTCCTCTCCGCCGCTCCTCACCCCTATTCCTCTATTCTCAACATCCCGCCCCCCCCCCCCGCCCTGGTTCTTCCCTTACTCTCTAGTCTCTCTTTCCTCACCCATACTTCCTCCTACTCATCACTCCTCCTCTTACGCATTCCTACATTCACTCCTCCTGTATCTCTCACCCTCACTCCCCATGTTCACCATCTTCATCCAGCTCCCATCAGCCCTCCCTTACTATTCAAAATCCCATACCACATTTCTCCAATGGCCCTAGTTTTTACCACTGTTAGTATTGTAATGTCTATTTTTTGTTTTTTAAATCTTAGTACCGGCAGACAATGTTTTAAAGCTTTAGAGAGATTTATGTAGATAAAAATGTCATTAGAGTGACAATGCTCTATGACTGATACATGTTGTTGTTGTTATTGATCAACCCCAGTCTGTTAGACCTAACAGACCTAAACCATTGGCAAACAACCGCCCCTGCTGGGCCGTCCCATGCAGTGAACCGCTGTTCCCTTGCGGCTGACAGCGTTCCGCTATGGCGAGGCACGGGGAAAAGTGTGGAGATTTGATCCTAGGTAGATGAAACATTTGCGTCCCTCCACCCGGTTATCAGGGGTACCAAAGTAGGCTGCACTTCACCCGTGATCTGTTTATATGGTTACCACCCAGAGTTGAAATGGTTTCCTGAGTTACAGGAAACCATTAGACTTCTCGGTGTAGACCCCCCTGAAGTGTAAAGACAAGTAATAAAAATCTAAAAATTGATAGGAAAGAAAGGGAAGATTGGAAGAGACGAGGCCAGACACAGTAATACAATTATAATGGTAGCACTACATCATATGAGTGAGGTGAGTGGATGATGGTCACCACCATCTTCCACCACTGGTACTTGTAAAAGATTTTATTCAAATCAAGACAGATGTTCTGTACTGAGGAGTTACGTATCCATCATTCATCCATTCACTGCAAGAGATTTCCCCTAAACAGTATCAGATCATCCGTCCAGTAGCCAGGAAAGAATGTTTGGGTCAAAAACTCAAGGACAGATGCTGCTGATGTTCTTGGTGTGGCTCAGGGTTCACTTGACAGTGAACTCAATGGACTGCAGATTACAGCTCTCCCTCTTTTGCAGCACACCATCCTTTGGGATGAGGAAACAACCGAGAGAAGTTTAAATAGCCAGGCAGTGGATCAGTTCGGTTATATTAATGTCAGCAAGTGCAGACGTCCCTTTCCGCACTGAGAGAAGAATACCACTTGAAATCCCTCCGAATTCATCTTCCAAATCACCCATCTCGACACCAATACCAACAAGTCTGATTATTCACACGCAGCCTACTCCGTAACATACCTTCATTCACAAGGGCCTGAATTACATCCACATGAAAACTGTGTTCTTTTAGAATACATAGTGTTTTTTGCCCGATATGAACCTTATTCAGGTATGACTAAAGAGACAGAGAGTACAGTGGACAAATCTGATTTATCTCAGTGAACATGATTCCCATACGTGGGTATAATTCTTCCATTCTGCACTGCCATCGCCTCCTCAATGGAGAAAGTCTTTTCTGTTTTTAATATCTGGCAATAGCTATCCCTCACACCTCTAACAAAATGCTCTGAGGTTTGCACACAGACAAAGAGGAAAGTGCTCTTCAAGTTAACCCATTAGCTCCCAGGGTTCCTGTATGAGGAATTGTGCTGGAAGGGTACTAAGCGTACTACCCTCCGCCTATCGGCTCATAGTCTCGGAGCTCACAGGTCCCCACCCCGGAGGTTCCCTTCTTTATTAACTTTTGAAAATGTCCAGTTCCGTCATGTACTGAGAACGCTGGGCGCAAACGGGTTAACAGTAGATTACATCTTTCTTGCCATATAAAAAGAGACCTGGGAGATATGAAGCTGGTGTGCAAAGATATTAAAGCAACTGAGTGTCTGGGTGAAGAAGAGATGACGGGACGAGTCAAGGATTAGTGTTTATTATGTCTGGAAACCTTCTCTCTGCTCTTCTCAGTGGACATGATATGCAAATTAATGTTAATGATAACGCATAGTTTTTGGCCACGCGTAGAACAAGTGTGACTTTCCTTACGCCTTCCTTCCATTCCGTGTCAACTTTCGTCACAGAATTTGTTTACCTAAGGGAAGCTCCCATCCTTCTTGTTTTCCTAGGTACAGCCTCTGAAGATGTACGCATTGAGGAATGGACAAATAAGCAACATCCTGGTGGCACATCAGATATCTGTAACCCATGCAATACAGTAGCATACATTTTTAAAACTCACATTAGTGTACTAGACATTTTTATTCAGATTAAAGTCTAGGTCATACATTCATGGATGAAACGCTGAATGAAGCCGAAGGACTGGTCCGCCATCAGCCATGGAGATCCCTGAGCACCGTATAGAAGCCGGCCTGATATCCGGCTTCATCCTTGGCCATCCTGCATTGTCAAGCTGACGGGCGAAAAAAATGAGCAGTGTTCTTTTTTTCTTCCCGGATCTTTCGGAAGAAAACGATGCGTGTTGATGCTGGGAGCTGCCAGGAGTTGGCGGGAGCCTCCATGAACCCACCGAAAATGTCCATGTGCGCCGTGTAGAGACCGGGGCCATGTGGGAGTCGCAATTTCATCCAGGACAACTAGGAGGACAGGCAGAAATTTCCTCAAATATCGCAGGGTCCATTCTTAAGAAATTCCTGAAGCTAGTCACATCTGCTATAAGTTCATTCATCAACTTCTCATATTGGCCATACAGGGGTCTTCTGAGAAGCCAAGATTTAACCCACAGGCCTTTCCTCTTTTGTCTTTTTTTCTTCTCTGTTCTTCTTCTTGGCTCTGTGTTAACACAATCATTTTCGCTGCCAGTAGGTCCATTTCAGCTGTTGCCAACTGCAGTTGTAGTAATTAAGCATGCTCTGAAGAAATATACATCTTGTCTGTTGATGTTCACCCTCCATAGTAAGTAGCAGAATGAGGAACAGCCTCTATGGCGTTCTTTTATATGCATCGTGAAGCAGCACTGACTACAGTCCGGCAACAATCGATTAAAACCGACTGGAGATCGTCCTGTCTTCCTCCGTATGTTTCGGCTTTAGTGCGGTGCCATCCGCGCATACACAAGGAACATCTCCAGCGAGGATCGGCTAGCGACCACGGTCTGCCGGGAAGAGACCCTAATTTTCTGTTTGCCTGCCGTGTTCAGACCAGCTTCAATGAAGTCACAGAGTCTTGATACGTCAGATCACCCCGGATGGCCGAAATTTCTCATCCGGCTTCATCCGTCGTTTCATCCGTGAATGTGTGAGAGAGACCTTAGGGATTTGACGAATGAAGTATCTACTCATTATTCCTTTCAATACAGTAGGTCTCTGACAGAATAGGAAGCGGTAGTGTGAGGAAACTAGGATTAGGGGTTCACTGGATTAATTGCTTGCTTTAGTTAGGTTGTTGAATTGCTGATTGTATGCATTCCGGGATTATTTTCATATTGCGAACGGGGCGAGATGGCAGAACAATGCAGCCAGCCAACCCAGCCAGACCACTGCTGATCGACAAACCCTCCACAGGAGCAGCCGTACCTTCACCCACAGACAGTCAGACCCTTCGCTGTGCTGGTAGACATACCTTCCAGAGTGGTGCCAGAGGTAGCACCAGGAATGCCATCAACGGAGGAACTGTGGTAAGGTGCTGAAGGGCATTGCTTACAACATTTGGCTACCCTACTTAAGACTGGGGTTGCTGTCATCGAGAAGATCGATGCTGTCAGGGTGGCAGTGTGGTTCATGATGCTAGGTTGGAGTGGAAAGAAGGTCGAGAAGCAGAGCAGAACTTTTATATATGCAAAAAGAAGGAACCAAAGGATAGGAGCCCCAAAGCTGTTCCCTCCAAGAAAGAATAAAAACAAGATAATACAGAGCCAAATTCAAGAAATTTTCATTTCAAGATGCCTGGACACATTGCATTTAAGAGATTGGAGGTCATAGGTAGTAGGAAATACAGACAGAGGAAGACTGTTAAAGAGCTGACCTGTTGCATTCATGAAGGACTGAGAGTAACGGTTAACTCTTGCATTTGAGAGTTGGACAGAAATGAGATGAGAATTTGCTACTAGATGGGTACTGTATGCCTGCGATAATGATGGAGGGATGCACGCAGAGGGTTTAGAGTAATGACCACTGAAGTAGCGATTGAAAACAGATAAAGATGCAACAATGTCGCAAAGTGACAGAGGTTGAAGTGAGCCAGTAAAAGGAGGTGAGTTAATTAAATGAAAAGCCTTAAACTCCACTTTGTTGCGACGAGATGTATGTGGGGAGCCTCCCCACACATGAGAGTTGTACTCTACAGAGTAGGTGAATGAAACTTGTGGAGAATGTCAACAACTGTGCAGGAGTAATGAAGGCGTGGAGTCAGCTTAGCACAATACATTTTTTGGAAGCACATTTTACAAGAGGGTTACAGTTATATTTCCAAGATAAATCCCGAGAGAATGAAGCCCCAGGTATGGTCAATGGTGATGCAGGATTGAGTTGGGTATTGTTAAATATTAGGGGATATTCCTGTAATAGATTTTGATGGGTTGAAAGATATAAAAGCCGAGTTTTGATGCATTAAAAACAAGATTACTTTCACCCCAATCAGATATATGAACCATATAAGACATTAAGTGTGCCACAGCCTCATCCCTTGTTTACTGAAGTAACCTCTGAGATGGACGCTGCGGAAAGCAGATGGAAAGGTGAAAGGTGGAATCATCAGATTATGAATGAATTGGGTTTAGATGTACAGCTTAGAAGGTCATTCATGAATAGAAGGAAGAGAGTTGTTGATAGGACAGAGCCCTGAGGAACACCATTATAGATAGCCCTATGAGAAGAATGATGGCCGTTTACAACAGCAGCTACAGCACGACCAGAAAGGAAGTTAAAGATGAAGGTGCAGATACAAGGACAGAAACATTAAGAGGGCAGTTTGGAAATTATAGATTTGTCAGACTCGATCGAAAGCCTTTGAGATGCCAAGTGCACTGGCAAAGCTTTTGCCAAAGTTCCTAAAGGAGGATGACCAGATGGTGAGAAGATCGCCACTGGATCGTCCCTCTCGAAACCCTTACTGACAATCGGAAAGGTTATGATAGTAACGGTGCCTTAATTTTCTAAAGAATAGATTTAACAGCTTCAGAAATACAGGATGTTAAAGCAATTGGGCGATATTTTTATATTTAAAGGGCTTGTAATGGTCACCCTTCTTGGGAACAGGTCGTTTGAGAGCAGAAACGATACAAGTTGACAGACAGGGGCAAAAGAGTTTACCTAGGCAGGGTTTAAGCACAAAAGCACAGTTCTTGAGAACAACAGGAGGGACCCTATCAGGCCCATATGCCTTGCTGTAAACAGAAATTTTAATGTCAGCCATGAGGAAGTCAGAGGGGGAAAGTGAAGAAGGAACAGCACTGGAATCGTCTAAGGTGGAATTGGAAGAGAATGTCTGAGCGAAGAGTTCTGTTTTATCAATGAAAGAAACAGTATGCATTCAGGGCAATGTTGGCTTTTGCTGCAGTCTCTTTTATTTGCTTGCATAATGATGCTCATGAACTTGAACTAGAAATAGGCTACTGTCAGAGGCCCAGGTATATGCTCTGATTCAACGATTAGGATGATGATGGCATCACTTTCTTCTCTCATAATTGCATGCACAAGTGAGGTCTTCATACGGATCAGAAATAGGGGTAAATGCAGTGGAGTAGCCAGGATTCCAGATATCTATCATCATGAGGGCCAAGGTGGGTCCCAGCTTTATTTTGGAGGGAAGAGACATCCACCATGTGTGTTACTTTCATACCAGCTGCACAGCTAACTGTGTACACATTAAATATTATGAAATTTCATATTTGGGACAGCCCAGCCTCCTCAACCACCCCCGTTGCAGCGCCACTGGGAAAATACAGGGGCGTCTAGTACCATCGCAAATTATAAGTAATTCTATGTTTTCTAGTATGAGAATAGGCAAGTTTGGGATGAGTTAGGTGCTTCCTAATTTCATCGGAGATTATGAATTCTTGCAGCCATAGAATGGTGCGTGGCACTTTTGATACAGCATATAAGGTCTTAGCGTTGCTTGTTGATGGTTACACCAAATATGACATCTTTACTGGATTTATAAATCACGTAACATCGTTGGCACAGCCTGTAAGCCAAATGAACATTAATTTCATGGGAGTATTTTAATACGGTACACTCCTCAGAAACAGCGTTATGCTACATAATCACTTGACTCGCTGAAGCAAGTTTTCTATTTCATGAAGTTTTGGAAAACTCTAATACTGACATTTACGATGATATAACTACCTGTAACAAGTGAATGAAGTATTACCATGCAATAAAAAGTTCCCTTCCAGATGATAACCATACATATGTACTGTGTATACAAGGTATGATAGCAGTATGTATGCCCTGTGTACGCAATATGGGTATGTAGAAACTATGGCCATGGGAGTAGATGGCTGGTTGTTGCGCGCGACACACCGTCATGGTACAGGGAACAATTGTGTGAAGTTATATCAAAGCTAGCCATGCATGTGGAAGTTACGGAGCGGACGTAAAACTGAGGACGGACTGACGAACGTACTGACGTCCTGACGTACTGACGGAACCGCGATTCGCCTGTAGTCTTGAAACTGAGGGCAGGGGTTACCCTTCCCTCACACCGCTCGAGGTGGCAGCTCACACCTTCAACGTAAGTGGTAATCTTGAAAGCGTGAGAGCTCACCCCTTCGTGTGGGTAGGCGCGGCAGAGAGTTGGTAACACTGATTAATTTTAAAATTCAAAATCTTAAAATAAAAATAATAAATATGACAGTTGCTAAGATTCATATACAAGATAATCTGTTAATGTTTGCAATTTTTACCTCTTCTATTGTTAAAGACTGGCATTTGTTCTTAAATACTCTGTATAAGAGTATGCATACAAGATTTGGAGAACCTGTACCGTAGGAAAAATTCGGAGTCAGACTTAGCTTCTAATGAGTTCATGCGGTCAGTGATAACCCTATGAGCATACCTTGGCTGATCATACCGATGTTGACTATATTTCTGCCCCAAATGCTTGTTTTGGTAATTATTCCCACTCAGAACTCTGAAATCCCACACCCCAAGACGCTGGGGAAGGGGGCTTAATTTGAAAACCAATCACGAACATCGAAAATAACAGCCAAATTCGTTCCGATCACACTAAAATGCATCAGAAAAATATACTGCCAAGCCAAAACAAAATAGTGCTGACTTGCAAAAGCTCAACGAACGCAAACATTAGATTCGTAATTCAAACCAACTGGCTGTGCACTATACTCCATTTTTTTTATTGAGGCAAAGATGCACTTGACAGGTTGATGATGATTGGCTGAATGCAACATGTCCAAAAAATATTTACTAACCCAAATTTCCCCCTCAGATATTTGTTGTCAGTTAATAATGCTAGATTATGAAGTAATGTTGCATTCAGCCAATAATCACCAATCTGTCAAGTTCATCTTCGCCTCGATAAAAAAAACGGAGTATAGTCGTCTGTTTCGGTAGTACTCGGCCATTCTTTACTGTGGGAACAAACTAATTATAATAGTATCATGCACCATATCTGATAAACAGCTTGGTAGAAATATTGAGAAATAAAATGGAAGTGGATACAATATGTCATCTTTGTTTTTGTCTCGTCGTAAATTAACCATCTCCTGAGAAGCGGTGAAGTCTTTTAAAATGATAAAAATATTAAACGCTTAGTTTTTTCTTTACACGATGTTTTTATCATTAAATTAAAATTCCCATCACACACACCATAGGGTCCTTCAAATTCTACATAGTTTTCTTCGCACAAGGCTGCTATAATATGACGAAGGGGCATGCGAAGGGGTGCTGTGAGACTTCCCGCGGATTCCAGTACTACGCTGCGGTAATCCTCTCCCGTTCACCGGGGAACGCTCTCCCTTTCGTGCGTTAAGACTACCAAAAGATGCGGATAGGGCAAGGTGAACGCCTGCCCATAGTTTAAGACAACGGCCGATAGTCCCTTACCAGTCTGACCGGTAGGGGACTAATAACTTATCCTTACTTAGAGCCTACGTCCCTAACCATACACCAGGACCTACCTTGGTTATTAAGGTGTTTTATTTTATTACATTCTTTTTTAAAAGTAAATCTTGTTTTTTTCTAATGATAATTGCTTGAGCAACGTCATAGCTAATAAGTTTGGTTAATGGCTGACAAAAAGTATTACCGTACAGCACAGGGTAGAATTAAGCCTCTTAAGGCTCTCACTTATACTTCTGCTGCAACACAATAACATTGAGAGATTATTTATCATTTATATACCAATACTGTTCCTTCATCAACACAGCCTATTCAGTGTGAGCTTATCTAGGAGCGACGAGTGTTATCGGTATGATATATTTAACATTATTTCTTTTAATGTGCAATGGGTCTACTATGGAATTCTGTTAATTCATCATCCGGGTAACTTGTCCCATTCCAATTTAAGCTGTATTATTGCACGTTAATATCTATCTGTCTATCTATATACCTACCTACCTACACACACACACACACATTCTATATATATATATATATATATATATATATATATATATATATATATATATATATATATATATATATATATATATATATATATATATATATATATATATATATATATATATATATATATATATATATATATATATATATATATATATATATATATATATATATATGTGTGTGTGTGTGTGTGTGTGTGTGTGTGTGTGTGTGTGTGTAACAAACAATTTCAATCCAATTTTACCCAAACTTGGTGGAAGGTTGGGACGCAGCGATTGAGTAATCCTATCTTTTTTAGAACAATAGTTCAGAGGTCAAGGCCACAGGACTTGGTCAAACCTTGATCCAGCAAAATAAGGCTGGTCATTATTTATCTAATATTGACCAAATTCAAAGGAAGGATTGAAGGTAATGCAAGGAAGGAGTGGCTCAGTTTTTGAGTACAGTCAGTTAAATGGCAAGGGCACAGGAAAATATCAAAGGTCAGGGAAACAGGACAAGATCGACACAAACAGTTCTGATCTTGTTTGATTCAGCATGATGGAAATGTTAAGGGTCAGGCAAGGAGGAATGTATGCGGTTTTGAGAACAATCACTCAACGGTCAAGGCCACATGGCAAAGTCAAGGTTCAAGCTGTGTGAGGTAAAAAAGAAAGGAAAAAAAAAAGGCTAAGTCAGTTTTGACCTGATATTGATGTAACTTTGTGGACGAGCTGAGGATCACCCAAGGGGCTGACCTATTGTTCTAGAGAAGAACAGGTCAAAGGACGGCCAAGTGACATGTTCACTTTAAACATTTTTAACCCAATTCGGATTAAAGTTCCTGGAAGGGATCAGGGTGAGCGAGGATTAAAGATACTCGATTTTGAGAACAAGCACTCACAAGTCGACGGTCACAGAGTAATGCTGAAGGCAAAGGTCACTGTGCAAAATCAGCTTGAGCAGATTTGAAATTATTTGGACTAAATCTGGAAGATGGGTTAAATATTAAGCCAGAGTGAAGTGCTACGATTTTGAGAGTATTTAGTTGAAGGCCATGTTCACAAGTAGAAGTCAAATATTCGTCCCTTGGATCAGTTCGCTGGGTGGTTGTTTTGTTTACATTTTCCTTTAATTTAATGTCTCACCTACAGTACGTTCTCTCCTTTACTTCTCTCATTACCTCTCTTCTTCCTCCGCTTTTATTTCACCCATTTTATATTCTCTTACACGCTTTCAGTTCCTTCCAATATATATATATACAGTATATATATATATATATATATATATATATATATATATATATAGAGAGAGAGAGAGAGAGAGAGAGAGAGAGAGAGAGAGAGAGAGAGAGAGAGAGAGAGAGAGAGAGATAGATATTGCGGTAGGTGGGGGCGCTCACCATCCACTCACTCGATGTAGTGCTGCTCTCGGGTGTCTGCCCTTTCCTCTCCATTCTTCTTTCTTTCCATTCTCTTCTGTCTTTCTTTCCTTCATTCTTTCCTTGTCCTTCTGCCTACCGGTGACTTTACACTCTCTCTTCTGTCTTTCCTTCATTCTTTCCACTTTCTTCTGCCTGTGGGTGACTCTACACTAAGTGACAAGCCAAATGGTTTCCTGTGCACCAGGAAACCATTTACTACGCTGGGTGGTAACCATGTAACCAAATTTTGGCGCCTGGTGGTTTAGTGGGTAATTATTGTCCTCCAATCGGATTGAGCCGGTGAAGGTTTCTATCCAAGGGGTGGTTGGGGTTGATTGCTCACGTAATGCCACTCACGGATGAGTGAGGCTGATCACTCTCATCTTAAATGTCGGGACCAACTGCCTAGCCCCGGGCTCCTACGCTCCTTTTTTCTCGCCCACTCCCTTTCATCACTTAAGACTAAATTAGCCTGCCCAAGATGCTTTATATTGACCCAGGTTTTCTGACGCTCCCTTGGCATTTCCACCCGCGATATTGTGTAAGGAATATACTGACGGGTCCAGTCGAGAGAGAGAGAGAGAGAGATGGAAAGAAGGGAAGGAAGAAGGTGAAAAGCCAATGATTTCGCGCCTTTATCTCCTGCTTGATATAGTGGCCCATAACTCAGTGTGGAATGCGATAGTGCCTCTCCATCCCCGACACTCTTCCGCCTCACCCACACATTCCATGGTTACTCATTCCTCTCCCTAGGCCGTTTCTTCCACTCGACACCTCTGCTCCCTGCTACTCTTCACACCTCTCTTTAATTCATGTTTACCTTCTCACCCTTTTAATCCATTCTCATCCCCAGTCCCCTCCTTTCACCCCTTTCGTACCTCTCATTCCTACTCTCGTTATTCGCCCTCATTACCTGCACTTCCTACCGCCCCTTCCTTCATCGTCCCATTATCTCCTTTGACTCTACCGTTAATGCCCTTCGTTGCTCCGGCGTCATTTTAAATCTAAATACCAGGTAGTTTATTAAGCTTTTGAGGGAGTTCGCTTAGTTAAGACGTTTACCAGTTCACATCATTTACAGGTGCTAACAAACAGCCTGCACGTGGTGGCTTTGACCATCGTAGGTGAAGCAAAGCAGCCGCAGCGTCCAACCGAAAGCTAAACCTCCTCATATTTCCCAGCACCTCGCCGTAGGGAGGACCCTGGCCCGACTGTTGAGCGGCGTCTAAAACAAGGGATGGATGTTCTCTATGCGATGTATGCAGGTTACTGTACTTGTAGGACGGACCCACAGAACCAGTTGCTTACCTGTGGTCGACGGGTCTGCCCGGTCAGATAGACAGGAGCTAAGCCACAACAACAGCTATCTTTGCGATGATTTTTTTTTTTTCATTATTAGTATGTGTGGATTTAGTTCAACTCATGAATGACGGTTTATACTGGAGGAGTTAGGTATATCCTTCATTAATCCCTTCATTACAAAATACATCCCCTAAACTGTATCAGATTATCGGCCCAGTAAACACACACACACACACACACACACACACACAGATAGGTAGACAGATAAACAAATAGATCGATTGATCGATAGATAAATAGGTTGATGGATAGGCAGGTAGATAGGTATATAGACAGGTAGATAGATAAATATAAAGAAAGATATAAAAATAGATATAGATACTGGAGTGGGGGTAAAAACGACTGTAAATGATGTGCTATTGTTGTGGACACAGGTTGATCTGGAACGGAAACCCAGTGGACTGCAGGCTTAGTTGTCTCTCTCCTGCAGTGCTCCATTCACTTTTCGGGGGATAGGAAAGTACCTGAAGGACTTTTGTATAATCAGGCAGTCGAGCCGCCTGGTCATATTGGTGACACCACATGAAGGCGTTCCTCTCCTGCACCGCGCTAAGAATGCCATCTGAAATCCCTCCACACACATCTCCCAGATCACCCACCTAGACGCCAGTATCAACAACTCCGGTTATCCACACACAACCTGCTCCGCAATGTGTCGTGATTTCACAGTCATGGATCATTCAGTCAGGGTGAATAATACCCATACAGAACTTGTGTTGTACAATATTTGACGTTTACAGCCCGACTTGGATATTTTTCAGGTATGAATAGAGTCAAATAGGGTACAAGCACAACAGGAACTGTTTCATCAATAAACAGTTCCATACGTGAGCATAAGCCTTCCATTCTGCAGTGCTACCGCCTCCTCACATCGCTACTGTTCGTTAAAAAGTCTGGTCTAACAAAGTCTGTCACTCTCATGCATGATACTTTTCCCCAAAGTTAGTACACAGTTAAAGAGGCAAGTGTTTCCAATACTTACAGTATATATTTCTTGTCACGGAAAATGTGAGCGAGACACTAAAAAAAATAATAATAATAAAATTAAAAATAAAGTGTCTGGAACCCCCTTTCTACGCTTGTAAAGACAACGTTCAACTTAATGCTAATGGTATACACTGACCGACACATCAATC
This sequence comes from Coenobita brevimanus, assembly GCF_032717465.1. NCBI lineage: Eukaryota > Metazoa > Arthropoda > Malacostraca > Decapoda > Coenobitidae > Coenobita > Coenobita brevimanus. The sequence goes on along the minus strand of NC_136988.1, from coordinate 6,383,572 downwards.
GGACTGTTGCTTGATTTTTAAGAGGACCCTAGAGGTACCATACTACGATTTTTGTTTTAACCATTACTTTTCCTTTTCAAATATCTTGGCAGCAAATGCTTGCCTAATCCAAGTCCCCACTCCCATCTACATTCCTGGATACGCCTTTGGACGATGTACGGAAGAGTGAAGAAGGAACAATTAAGACGGATCCTGAGAGATCATAAGATTTCTTTTACCCAATCGATACGGTGGCTCACTCTTTTTCATGAATTACTGGAATGTTAGATATGTTTGCTCTGATATGGAGGACTTCTCGAAGAGAAAAGATATGATAATCATCAGACAGTTCACTTCAGGAGCTCTTCCTTACGTTAAATAAAACATGTGAAGGTAGAAAGAACCTTAAAAAAAAAAAAAACTAAATATAACTGAAAGCGATAGAAATGTAACATCTGGTCTTATGTACTGTAAGGGATTATGGTCATGAATCCTCGCACTGTGTTAACAAGGATTGTGTTTCTTTGCTAACACTGACAGATTAAGTTCTTTCCCTTTTGTCAACTGCTATTTTTCCTTATTGCTGGAAGATTACTATCCTTCAGTCATAACCGAAGAATGGTGGCGTCCTGAAAATGAAGAAGTTAGACACAATTCGTCCATTTAAACCAAATGTAGGTTTTGGTCCTTTTGCAGCTTACTTTCCGTCGCTCAAAGGCATAAGAAGACAGTGCTAAGATTCGTCATCCTTTCAATGCCATTATTTCTTGGCAGGCGTTATAATCTATGGTCCGTCTATTTAATGAAGAGCGTTTGGGCGTTGTTCCTCTTGGGGAGTCCCCGTCCCACAGTGTTGCCATACTTTGTACTGGGCAACTTAATCGGATGAGAAACAAGGCGCAAATGACAACTCTCCCTCCTAGCACACCACTCTCCTCTTTCTCTCTCTCTCTCTCTCTCTCTCTCTCTCTCTCTCTCTCTCTCTCAGCATATAGAAATTGCATTTTTTGTACATTTCTTTCTATAAAAAGTCTATACTGTTTTATGAATTATTAAAATTTGAGGAAAAGCCTCCTGACTGACTGTCTCTCTCTCTCTAACATTATTTTTTTTATTATGACTGTTTCTCCTTAAAGTATGATGTTTTATTTGTGGTTTATAATTTCGATTTATTTTCCACACCACTTCTGAGGTTGAGGAAAAGCCTCCTGACTGTCTTGTTGCGCTCCTATTCAATTTCCACCACATTCCCTCCCTCCCTCCCTCCCTCCCTCCCTCTGTCTTGCCTTTTCTCCCTTATCTCCGGCCTCTCCAACCTCCCTCCCTCGCTGTCTGCCTATCCCCCTTATCTCCATTCCCTTTCCCTCCTCTCTCTCTCTCTCTGTTACTGTCTGTCTGTCAACATTATGTTTTTCTTATGAATGTGATACTTTCCTTAACCCATCACGTCCCGACCGATTTAACACCACTGACTCCCCCTAGTCCCAACCAATTTTGGAAAAAAATTTTTTTGGCTAAAACCTCCACTTTTGGTGAGAAACATCGAAAATTCATAGAGAAATCGATCACCTTGAGGTTTAAAATACTCGATACAGGTAGCAGTACCTCCTTACCTTACTGTGTTTTCTATCAGCCTGGCTCCAAAGAAAACGAGTTCTATGGGAGGGTAACTATTCCACACCACTCATAAACGGTATTTATTCATTTATTTGGTACGAATTTATATGTAGTACGAGAGTGACCTTTTTTTATGATATTACCTGATCATCATTTCTGACTGTTTCTTCCTCTAATGCTATGCAAACTTTGTCCTCCACATTGTCATCGATTGGGGAATCACTCTGGCCCTGAATGTCTTTATTGGCCAGGTCACTGGTAACAGGTGAATTGCCAAGACAATGGCGTGCAGGGGGGGGGGAGGTCATGAGGGATAAGGCATTGTCCCTGCCTGGCATCTTGTAGAGGAATAGAGGAAGGTGTCCAGTGTATATATACCAAATATCACGGACGAAAATTGAAAATTGTGCAAGTTACGAACCTTGCAATTGTGCAATGTACCAGTATGTCGACGGGTCTAGCTGTGACAAAATGTTGCGACGTACCCATACGTCGATGGGATGCCTCGGGTTAAAGTATGAGGTTTTATTTGTTCTTTATAATTTCGACTTTTTTCCACACCACCTTTGAGGTAAAAGTCAAGGCGCTTTTTTTTTTTTTTTTTTTTTTTTTTTGAGGTTTTACCCAGGAGGCCTAATCAACAGCTTTTGAGGGAACAATTATAGGTCCTCTGTTTGCCTTCTCTTCTAAAAAATACTTATTTACGTTGTAAATAAATTCTTTTTCTCTACCGTGGAGCACACAAGAGCGAGTAGCAGGAGTAAGAGCATCCATCTCAGGTGGTGGCCAGAGTGGAAATGACCTGGATTAACATGGTCACTCTATCCTTACAAGCATGGCAACGTTGGAAAGCAACGTTGCCAAGTGTCATGGTATTTATAAAAAGTCATTGTTATTATTAGAAAAAAAGAGACATTTATAAGACTATATAGCCTTATTAGAAAGTTAAATATATATATACTGTAAATAAACTTCATTTAAAAGTAGTAAATAGCTGACACGAGACAGTGAGGTGTACACGTTTGGCAGAGAGGCGGCCGAGGAAATTCCCAAGAGGGACAATGCCTAAACGAGCTTCATAAAATAGGCAGACCATAGTGGTAGTCTCTTGTTAACGCTCAATGTCATTACTTCTTGGTAGGTGTTATAATCTAGTGTCAGTCTCTTGTTAACGTTCAGCATTCAAGATGAGGAAATGACAAACATAGTCCGAGAGATGTTGTACAGAGTATCACGTCCACTTATGAAGGTATAATAATTACTTCCCAACTCATGTCTCCCTTACCCACTCCAATACGAGCTACGTCCCTAATTACTTGCATGCTGCCGACAGATGATGTTTAGAGGAAACCTCAAATTGAAGGGGAGAGAATATTTCCACTGACATCCTCTCTAGAGAAAACTGTGGGAGAAAAGAGTATCTCCAAAACTCTTCCTTCTCTCCGCCTGTCAGTTTATTTAGTCTCTCTCTCTCTCTCTCTCTCTCTCTCTCTCTCTCTCTCTCTCTCTCTCTCTCTCTCTCTCTCTCTCTCTCTCTCTCTCTCTCTCTCTCAAGTATTTTTCCAGTCCAATCCTTATCGTTTGTTTCCTTTGATGAGTTGCTGTCACCCTTACTGAGCTTTCTATTCCATCCATTTGAACACACACACACACACACACACACACACACACACACACACACACACACACACACACACACGCACATGCCTATAACTCCCACAAGAGCTTCAGTGGTCATCCGTGTCCGTGAAAAATCACTCAATGCGCGATTCCTCACGGACACGGACGCAGAGGGGGATACCGCAGAGGTTGATACCGAACACATCGATGCATGTTTCTCTACCTTGTCCCATATGTTCATTTTTTTCAATGATACGGATATATAGATACGGTCGCGGACACGGATCACGGACAAATGGATCTATCTATCTATCTATCTATCTATCTATTGCCAGGCCCCTTAATCTCTTAAAGGGTTGCCACATGTTCTTCTCAAGTAGCCCATTTCAAGCAACTATCTCCATTTCATTCTTAATCCGTTACAGTACGTCAGGAACTATGATTAACTTAAGTGATTCTTGGTGTCTACAAATGATGATATGAAGCGATTAGGAGGTTTAATTAAGGGCTAAATGAACTTAAAGACACGTTCTCTTGTCGGGTAAGGAAGCTCCCTAGCACCTTTTTCCAAGCGATTTATTTACCACAGTACATACTAGTTTTCCCTTGTCTGTAACTTACTGCAGTCTTACATCGATATAATTTGCTTATATAACTTGGAAGAGAGTGGTACCATGTCATCTCCAGAAATAAGTCGGTAAGGAAGAGTTGTTAGGGACCATCCTTAGCCAGCCAGAATTAGGGCATGAATCTAATCCTCTCCTAAAAATATCTCGAAGTAGAATATATTGGCTTGGAAAGTGCAAGAGGGTACAGGAAGATAATTTGTAATTGGAGGGAAGGGGCTTAACCTTGGAGACGACAAATTTTACTACTCTAACTTTCATTCTCGTCTCTTAAAAAGTTCTAATGTTTGAGGGCTAATTTTGTTCCGTACCTGCTCTCTTCTGTTTATTCATTTACACATGTTTCTCATTAGCCTTCGCCTCTCCCACCTCCACATCCACCTTCTTTTTCTCCTACTTTTCTTCCCTCTCCTCCTCCTCCACCTCCTCCTCCTTCTACTCCTCCTCCTCCTCCTCCTCGTATGTCTCTCTTCTCGCCCACTCCCTCTCATCACTTCCTACTAGATTAGCCTGCCTAGGATGCCATCCATTAACCCAAGTTTTCTGAGGCTCCCTATGATTCTCAAGCCACATATCGAGTTTGGAATATCGTAATGAATCTAGTGCAGAGAGAGAGAGAGAGAGAGAGAGAGAGAGAGAATTAGTAGCTAGGAAGAGGACCAAGGAGGGAAGGAAAGGGTAGAGAGGTAAAAGAGCGGGATTAGTGGCCGGTAAAAGGAAAAGAGAATGGGTCATAAAAATAAGACTGAATTACTACGTTCAGTCCAAAAAGGAAAGGATATACGAGAAGGACGCAAGGAGGAGGAAAAAAATAAAGAGGAAGGAAGGAACATCAAGTGGGAAAGAACTGAGAAATGCTGGAGGTAGAATGAAGAAGAGGATAGCATGAAGAATGAACTGGTTTACGTCCCTTAGGAGACAGACAGACAGACAGAGATTAGAAGATAAGAAAGTATACCGAAGTGCTGGTCATGTGACGTTAGCGACCACGGAGCGCCATCTTCCTCTATCCTCAGCTATCCAATTAACTCTGCATTGCTGATTCTTGTAAATCGCTTCTTATACAATCCATATACTTTAATCGTTGTCTTCCTCTTGCTCTTCTTCCCTCTATTCTTCCAAGTAAACAGTCATTTTCAAGTTCTTTTACTCTTACAACATGTCCCAAAAATTCCATCTGTCTTTTCCTTATAATCTTCATCATTACTCTATCCATTCCTGCCCTTCTCAGAACTTCTTCATTTGTTACTTTTTCTATCCATGATATTCGCATCATTCTTCTCAAAAACCATATCTCAGCTGTTGTAATCTCTCTCTCATTATCTTCTTTACTGTCCACGTTTCGCACCCATATAATAGCGTTGACCAGACAAAATATTTCAACACTCTTATTCGGGTCCTCAAATCCATGGTTATGTTAGTTAAAATTTTTCTCATTCGTCCGAAAGCTCTTTTAGCAATACCAATGCTTCTTACAATTTCCTTCTCACTTCCTCCGTCATCTGATATAACAGCATCCAAGTATTCGAATCTTCTCACCTGCTCTATTTAGCTTCCGTGGATATTAAGTTGGATATTTATCGCTTCTCTCCGTTTTGTTATTACCATTGCCTTTGTTTTCCTGATGTTAATCTTCATCCCTTTCTGTTGACATGCTTCCACTAATCTATCACCAGTTCTTGCAGTTTCTCTTCCGAATCCGCAACCAGTACCGTGTCATCAGCATACCTCAGATTATTAATGTTCTTACCACCAACCTTGACCCCTTCCAGTTCCTTCAGTTCGTCCATTACAACTTGTCCGTATCAAGAAAACAAGTCTGGCGACAGAACACATCCCTGTCTTACACCTCTTTATATAGTCACCCACTCCGTCTTCTCCTCTCCGACTCTAACAGCAGCTTTATTATTCCAGGTTTACAATTATTCTATATCCTTATTATCTACCCCAACCATTCGCAACATTCTCACCATCTCTTCATGCCTCACGGTGTCAAAGGCCTTTTCAAAATCCGCAAAACACAAGTATAAATTCTTTTGTACTTTCAGAGATCTTTATATCAACATTCGCAATGCAAAAATAGCATTTCTAGTGCCTTTGCGCCTTCGAAATCCATAATGCTCCTTTGCCACGTGGCTATTTATGTCTCGTCTTATTCTTTCCCCCATCACTCTTTACAATACTCTCTCCATTTGACTCATTGCACTTATAGTTCTATGTTTATCACATTCCAGTGCGTCATTTTTCTTTGGTATGGCCACAAAGACATTTTCTCTCGTTGCTTTTGGAATGTATCCAGCATTATATATTCTGTTTGCCAAAGTGGTTATTTTTCTAATCCAAATTCTCTGGCTGCCTCCATCATCAACCACCACTCCATCCTCTCCTTCTGCTTTATTCTTACCCATATTTCTCATAGCTTTCTGAATTTCCTCTTTTAAAATGACTGGTCCGCTCATTTCACCGTCAGTCTCGGGCTTGATTCCTCTCTCATCATCATAAAGCTCATGAATATATTCCTCCCATCTCTTTAATACTTCTTGTTTATCCATTAAAATGTTTCCATTTTTATCTTTTATTACTGAACTTCTGGCATTTCTTTTTCTACCGCTTATCTCTTCAATAACTTTATACATCTTCCTAGTGTTAGTTCTCTGGAATATTTCCATTGTTGGCATTTTTCATTCAACCATTCCTCTTTTTTCTCTTTGCATTTTCTTTTTATTTCAACATCCAGTTCTCTATATTTACTTTCATTATGTTTTTCTCTTCTTCTTTCCTCCATCATTCCTAAAATATCATCAGTAATCCACTGTTGTCTTCTTTCCTGTTCCTTTTCTGGTAGGGTATCCTCCACTGCCTGCAAAATAGCCGTCTGCAAATGCTTCTACTCCTGTTCAATCCCACCTTCATTCAGCTCTTCTTCACTTAGTATATCATACTATATCTTAACTCGAGTTGAAACTCATTTCTTCTCTCCTCCATTCCAAGATAACTCCACTCTCATCTTTTGCTCCACATATTTCTTCTGACTTTTTGAGTTTAACTTTAAAGGTTGCTACCACAGGACCATGATCACATCCAATACTACAATCTGCTCCCGGGTAGGTCTTAACATTTGCAACTGAAATCCTGAACCTTTTATTTACTGTAATATAGTCTACTTGGTTTTTGTAGATGTTGCCAGGCTTCTCCACGTCCAAAGGTTTCTAAGATGATGTCTGAACCATGTATTCATTATCAGTAAATTCTACAAATTACACCATTCTCTCCACCTTTCTCCGCTTTCATTCACGTCATCCAATCCGAACATTCCCACCACGTCTCCATATCTTTCTCTTCCAACCTTTGCATTCAGATCTCCCATTACAAAGTTAATCTCATATTCCTTACATTGTGCTACTGCCTTTTCAACATCTTGATCAAACAAATCCATTTCATCTTCATCATATTCTGGTGTCGGAGCATACACCTGTATAATATTTATTTTCATAGGTTTAGTACAAATTTTCACTAACAGTACTCTATCTGATATCGCCCAAAATCCCTCAACACTCTTCGTCACCCGCGCCGTCATCATCACACCAACACCTCGCTGATGTTCGTCTCCTCCAGAGTATACCATCTGTACCTCTGAATCATTTTTCACTCTTGACCCCAACTATTGAATCTCTGAGAGTCCCATTGTATCATTTTCCATTCTCTTCATCACTCTCTTTACATATTCGAATTTTCTAATCTGATTCATTGTATTTACATTCCAAGTAGCAATTCTCTTCTTATTGTTGGCAATACGGACAGTCGCTTAATGACGGTCGAGTGCTGCCTGTCGCACATAGTCCTCCCGGCCGAGCAAGGAAGCACCTGTATCTGCAGGGCTTCCATTCACGCCGTTCTGATTTCTTTCTTCATTGTTTGGCTCCATGGTTATACAAGGGTAGATAAATGGTAAGGGCCACACTCATTTTCCACTGGTTTTATATCAGTTTTCCTTCTCGTAGGCTTTGTCTATAAACACTTATCCTGCAAGGCAGCAGGAGGCAGCTGGTCCACGACAGCTTATTCACCAGAAGGGTGTGCATCACCCCCCAGGTTTATTCGCTGCTAGCCTGTATATCTACAGAAAGCAAATGACTGATAAAATTAGAAGGGAGAGTGAATGAGGGAAGGGAGAAATTGTAAGAACTGGAGGGAGACGAGAGAAGAGAAAAAAAATCAGAGCAAGGTTTTTATGAGAGAGGAGCAGGAAACTACAGAGAGAGAGAGAGAGAGGGAGAGAGAGGGGGGGGGAAGGGAGAGACAGACAGACAGACAGACAGAAAGAGATGAGAGGATAGGTTGGGGGGAATGGAGGATAAGAATAACAAAAAATAAAAGGGAAGCGTAAAAAGGTTATGAAGAACTGAAAAGAAAACGACACAAAAATGAATTAGATTAAAATTTTATCTCAGTAAGAAACTATGGAGGAAATGGCACACGGGAGGAGATGGAGGAAAAACAGGAAGGAGAGAGAAAATACGCAGTGTGGGGGGAAGGAGAACAGCACAAAATATGGATTAAATGATAGTGTTTACTCTGCAGGGCGAAGGAACATAAAAGAGAGGAGGGAGAGAGAGAGAGAGGAAAATTAGAGAAAAGGGAGGTGGAAGAGGAGGAAGCTAATGAATATTTGAGGAAGAAAACGGATGAATATTTCTAAAAACCTGTACTGCATTACATTAACACTTCGGAGAGAGAGAGAGAGAGAGAGAGAGACAGACAGACAGACAGACAGACAGAGAGGATGGGGAGGGACTGGGGGGGAAGGGAGAAAGAGGAGAGGAAATGAGTATGGACGGTACGAGGACAGCAGGTAAACAGTCAAAGGAGAGAGAAAATGAGAACAGCATTTAAAGTAAACCTGGTAATAACAGTAAGTTTTGGTACTGACTCAACAGTTAGGTCCCTGAGGCTCAGCAGCACTGCGTTCCACACCTCACTACCCACCGTCCATTGGTATTACAGCTGCATCTTTTAGTACTGGTGTGACCCTTAATCAGCCCTAAAGCATTAACATTTGGTCTGATTTCATTACGGTCAGTGGCAGTGCTCTTGTGGGTCAGGGTGTGACATACGGTTGTAAGAGGGGAGGGGGTTACCGTTCTGGTGGTGGCTGTGGGTAGGAAGGTGGGGGTAGGGGGGGGTTGTCGTGGTTTTGACAATGATGGAGTGGGAAGGTGTGCGTGTCAGGCTCCGCATGGGAAGTTGCTGGAAGTTATTGATAAACGGCGGCGTTGGGTTGAGGGAAGAGAATAAACGGATGAAGTGAGGGCGGGCGTCGCTGTTAACTCTTTGTCTGCTGGAGTTGCCCTCAGATTAGCACAATTACCTTGCATATACGTAAGTGCGCCCTTCCCTTACTGTATTTTTAATTCATGCTTTTATGACGTTTACATTTTACTTTCGGAAGGACCGTCATCAACGGGAAGACTAAGGAAGACCTCAATTTCGAAGATTTTATCCTTACATAAAACTTTAGTCTCGGAGAACCAAGAATATTACACAGAATGCCACCTAAATAATGGGTCAAATCAAAATAGTTATTATTCCTTATGTTGCTGGGAGTTCTCTCTGCTAAACAGATTTCTATGATGTAAGCCTGAGTATGATAACCATGGGTGTCTATAGGGAAGTGGCTGATGCTATTAAACCTCCTAGTGTCGGGAAAACTCCTGCTCCAGTTAATGCCAAGGGATTTATTTAACTAAAAACGATAAAAGGGTCTAAAATATTATCTCTGTCACCATTAACTCCTTCACGGTCAGTTCATCTCCAGTACTGTATTCCAGCTAAGCCAAGACGATTTTATTTAACTGTTAGTGAGTCAAAGGAGTCCTAGTATTAATAAAGGAGTCCTAGTGTTAATAAATGATGGTGCTGATGTGAGAGGCCAGAAAAGTGAATGAAGTTGGGTCCATACGCCACTGTTAATACCTTCAGCCCGGGAACGACTTTTTTTTTTTTTATTGATGCTGTTGCTAATTTCAGTAGATTTTATTTCGCATTAGATGGAGCTCTCGAACTGGAAGGCTAGATGAACACTCAGTTAATCCCTTCACTACAGGACATCTCCCTTAACGTGTATAAAGTCGTCAGGTGGCACCAAGAATCAACAAAAAATTACGTCGTCGGATTTATGGAGATAACTCCATAAACAGGTCTCCGCAAGGTGAAAAGAGTCTCCAAATGGCGGCAAGAATATCATAACCAACCATTTTTTCTTCCTACTCAAGGATGATGTGAGGTACGATGGAGACAGCAAGGAAATACAGAAAAAATAATTTCTTTTCCCAACCAAGGATGGCGTTAGTTGCGGTTCAGAGAGCAAGGAAATAAAATAATATGAATAAAGGAGAGAATTGTCAACAGGGTGGCCTGTCGGCTGGGCCAAACTCTCATTAACTCATCATTCAAGCCCAGGAATCCTGACCACCTGAAATACACAACCTTCAACACTGATGCAGTCATATTACCTGTCAGTTGGAGTCAGTTCATAATATTCTTACACCAGTCCAAGCTCCTCCTCCCTCTCCATTCACTGCTACATCACACTGGGAGTCATTTTGTCTCCCAGTAACCGGCACTGTTCTCCTGTCCACATCTACTCCTAAAGCCCGCCATTCCCAGACATCAACAGAATTTGCACCGATCTGGGAAGCTCTTGTTCACTATTAGCAAGCATTACATGATCATTTGGATTCAGAAGATTTGGTGTCCTCCATTTCTCACCATTCATATTCATCCTCTCTCTCTCTCTCTCTCTCTCTCTCTCTCTCTCTCTCTCTCTCTCTCTCTCTCTCTCTCTCATATCTTTCCAGTCCAATCTTTAACGTCTGTTTCCTTCGATGAGCAGTTGTCACTCTAACTGAACTTTTTATTTCATCCTTTAGAACACACACACACACACACACACACACACACACTCACTCATCATATGCATACAACTCCTAACTCAATCATACTCGCCACTTGGAATACTCCTGAGGTCTGAGAGTTCACGAAATATACCGATTTCAGTCCCGTAATTTTCAGCAAAATTTTGAGGGGGCTTGGCCAAATGTATATACCTCTGTGCTACAAACAAAATTATATCGAAGCATTTAAGTTTGCAGACCATCCGATATTTTTCAGTTTGATTCTACCTGAAAGTTGATATTTAATGAGACATGTATGTTTAGTGATGGAAGTACAGGTGTTTAGATTAAAGACTTCACTTTCTGTCAGTCTGAACTCTCAACTCAAACTGTGACTAAGTTTTTTAATTTGACCATTTTATATTTCTGTTGCACTATGCTACACCCTTATCAAGATTGTTCCTACACACCCGCGGTAAGATCCAGATTGAAATCTACCACTCTGACTTTATTTATTTGGTAAGCATAAAATAATCAAAACCTCAGTATTAATATGATTTAGTTTATGTTCATTTTGGAACAAATTTATAAATTTTCGATCAAACACGAGTAAAATTTTTGGATTTTCAACAAAACTACTCCAAGTATCTCTTCCTTTTGATATTTAAGTTCAGCTTTATAAGCCTTCAATATTAGTTAAAGTTTTGAGAAATTATTATATAGAAAACACTGGGGGACCATAGCCCTCCTAGCCCCCCCCAGAAATTACGGCCCTGGATTTAGAAGCAACTGTCTCGATTTCATTCTTAATCCATTAAGTCAGGAACATATTTAATCGGAAGTATTCTTGGTGTCTCCAGATGTTTTATGATGGGATTAGGAGGCGTATTCTTGAGGTAAATGAACACTAGAGGCCGTATTCTCGTCGGGTAAGGAGGCTCCCTAGCATCTTTTCTCTTGCGATTTATTTACCATCCTACACACTAGTTTACCCTTGCCTGTTACTCACTGCATTCATACATCATATAATTTTCACATACAACATCAAGAAAAACAGTAACTGGCCAAGTCCACAAATAAGTCGGAAAGAATTAGGGAGCATCCTTAGCTGACCAGAATGATAGCTTGTAATTAATCCTCTCCTAAAAATATTTCTAAGGGAAATATGTTGGCTTGGAAAGTGCAAGAAGCAACAGGAAAATAGTACGGTGCGTCATTGAAGGGAAGGGGTTTGGCCTTAGAGACGACTAATAATTTTTCTCTGTCTAATGATGGACATTTATACGCGTCTCTTAAAAAATGATAAAGTTTGAGGTTCATTTTGTCCCAAGTCTACTCTCTTCTTTATTTTCATTTACGCATATCTCATTACCTCCCACCTCTCTTATCTCCTCCTCCTCCTCCTTCTGTCCCTCCTCTTCTTCTTTCTCCTCCTGCTCCTCCTCCTCCTCCTCCTCCTCCTCCACCTCCTCCTCCTCCTCCTCGTATGTTCTCTCCTCGCCCACTCCCTGTCATCACTTCCCACTTAATTAGCCTGCCTAGGACGCCATCGATTGACCCAAGTTTTCTGAGGCTGCCTATGAATCTCCAGCCACATATCGGGTTTGGAATATCCTAATGAACCTGGTGGAAAGAGAGAGAGAGAGAGAGAGAGAGAGAGAGAAAGAGAGAGAGAGAGATTAGTAGTTAGGAAGGGGACCAAGGAGGGAAAGAAAGGGTGAAGTGGGAGAAGTGGGGGAATAGTAGACGGGAAAAGGAAAGGAGAATGGTGCATGAAAATAAGACTGAATTACAACGTTAAGTCTAAAAGGAAAAGTATTTAAGAGAAGGACGGAAGAAGGAGGAAAAGAAAAGAGAGGAAGGAAGGAGCAACATGGGGGAAAGAACTGAGAAAGACTGGAGGTAGAATGAAGAAGAGGATAGCATGAAGAATGAACTGGTTTACGTCCCCTAGGAGAGAGAGAGAGAGAGAGAGAGAGAAACAGAAAGACAGAGAGACAGGCAGACAGAGATTAAAGGATAAGAAGAAAGCAAATGGCCGATGAAATTAGGAGGGAGAGTGAATGAGGGAAGGGAGAAAGGGTACGAACTGGGTGGAGATGAGAGAAGAGAAAAAAGAAATCAGAGCAAGGTTATTATGAGAGAGGAGCAGGAAACGAGAGAGAGAGAGAGAGAGAGAGAGAGAGAGAGAGAGAGATGAGAGGTGAGGAAGGGAGGGATTCAGAATCGGAATAAGGAAGAATAAAAAGGAAGTGTATATAGGTTAGGTACAAAAGAAACGACACATAAAAGAATTAGATTAAATTTTTATCTCAGGAAAAATCAGATTATGGAAGAAAAAGGATACAAGGGAGGTGATGGACTAAAAACAGGGAGAAAAGAGAAAATATGTAGTGTAGGGAGAACAACACAAAATATGGATTAGATTACGGCGTTTACTCTGAAGGGGGAGAGAATATAAGAGAGGAGGGAGAGGAAAGAGAGAGAGGAAAAGGAGAGAAAGGGACGTGCAAGAGAGGGGAGCAAACGTATACAGTAAAAGGTGACAAGTGTTTATCTAAGAAACTGGATTGCATTACATCACATAAACTCTGGAGAGAAAGAGAGAGAGAGAGAGAGAGAGAAAGGGGGGAGGGGGAAAGGAGAGAAACAGAGGAAAAGGAGAAAACAATGGGTAAGTAGTCAAATGAGAGGGTGTTACAAAATGAGACCAGCATTTAGAGTTAACTTGGTCATAACTGGGCATTAGATTTAACTGTCAGGTTCCTGAGGATCTGCATCCAGGCGTTATTATCCATAGGCATTAGAGCTGTTTCTTTTAGTGCTGGTATGACTCTCAGCGAGGGTAATTTCATGTGTTAGTGAAATGAAATCAACAGACTCTGTGATCAAACTCGTTCCTCCTGATAGCCGATCACTTCTGTAACCACTCAGCCACTACGCTCCCCATATGTAATGTGATGATGGTAAGGGATGATCCTTTCTTGTGTCCTTTCATATATATATATATATATATATATATATATATATATATATATATATATATATATATATATATATATATATATATATATATATATAAACACATTGCCCCATGAGGAGCTTAGGAGCCCGAGGATAGGAAGTTGGTCCCGACATTTAAGATGAGAGTGACCAGCCTCACTCATCTCTGAGTGGCATTACATGAGCAATCAACCCCAACCATCCCTTGGATATAAACATTCACCGGTACAATCCGATTGGAGTGCAATAATTACCCACTAAACCACCAGGCGCCAAAGTTTGGTTTTATATATATATATATATATATATATATATATATATATATATAATCAGCCGTTGAGGTCCACTGCAGGACCGGCCTATCCCTATCAAAGCAACGACGATACAGCCAATGTATCTCTGCCCAATTGCTTAGACTGTCTGGTAAAGACTGTATGTAGGGTGAGAAGTGCTTGTGAGTGTAATTGTAATGTTGGAGTGGCTTTGGATGTGTGTGTAGTCTGTGAACCAAGTGTAATAGGCCCGCCTTCAGCCGACTGGGTGAAAGCATACTAGAATGCGACACTGGTTCAACCACAGGACCAGTTATGTACGCCAAAGCAGTCAGTGGCTCGGTGAACGCGTCCCAATGTTTTTACAACCCTGGCTGGAGGCGAACCCGCGTCCACCTGCGTGCGAAACGCACACTCTACCACTATACCACAGAGGTTCCGCATACATATATATATATATATATATATATATATATATATATATATATATATATATATATATATATATATATATATATATATATATATATATATATATATATATATATATATATATATATATATATATATATATATATATATATATATATATATATATATAAGAAACAGAGGCCTGAGTGTTGCAGCTGCGCGAGGCTTGCAGGAAAGAGTGTTAGTGCCAACTTCAACATATGGATGTGAGACTATGATGTGGCAATAAAATGAAAAGTCAAGAGTGAAAGCAGTTGAGATGGAATTGCTGAGGAATGTGCGTTGAGTACAGAGAATGGATAGGATACTAAATAATGTGATTCGCGAAAGATGCGGAGTGAGGAAGTCTGTCGACACCAGAATTGAAGAGAGCGTATTGAAATGAAATGGTCATGTGGAGAGAATGGATAACGATAGAGTGGTGAGAAAGGTATATCTGAGAGAATCTGAAGCAGAGAGGAGGCTAGATAGGTCAAGGAGAAGGTGGAGGCATATGGTGTATGTGTACGTGAGGAAGAAAGGTATGTAAGTCAGTGAGGCTAGGGAACTGGCTGGATGAATGTTGTGAAAAGAAGTGAATGATCAGAACGCACCCTTTTTTAACGTGACAGCGTTCGGATTGACTCTATCGGATATGTTTATGTGAAGCTACAGAATGTGGTGAAAGTTTTTGGCGTATCAGATAAAGCCAGGATTCAGGGAGCTTCAACGATGAATGAATGGAAACATGGCCCAGTTGAGTGGGCAAACTTGGGCTGTCATGACGTTGCTACTCCTCACTCTGCCCTTGGGTGGGAATGGAGGTCCGGATGATGTTGAAAACGATGATGATGATGACGATGATGATGAACTCCAAACATCTTTAATTGGCTTATGAAATGCGTTCCAGTGCCTGAGAGAGTTTTGGCCGAGGCATAGAAAGCACATTGAGCTTGGGGAATTTTTTATTTACGATATTTCCCTCAAAACCCATAATCTTCCTCAGCCCGTGAAAGACGTCTCTGACCTAGGGGATAATATTCCAAATATTTGTGTGAAGTAGGATATTCATGATGATGGTGATCACGATAATGACGATGATGATAACGACGGCGACGATGCTGCTGCTGTTGCTGCTGCTGCTGATGATGGCGATTCTTGCTATAGCTAGACTTTGCTGTTCGTTCTTAGAGGGCACCTCCCTTATAAAAATGCATGAATGTGGAATCGACTCTAAAGCATTAACATTGGTCTGATTCCATTACGGTCACTGCGGTACTCGGGTGGGTCAAGGAGTGACATACATTTGTAAGAGGGGAGGGGATTGCCCTTCTGGTGGTGGCTGTGGATGGGTAGGTGGAGGAAGGGGGGTTGCAGTGGTGTTGGCAGTGATGGGGTGGGAGGGCGTGTGTGTAATGGTGCGCATGGAAAGTGGCTGGAAGTTACTGATGAACGGCGGCGCTGGGGTGAGGGGTGAGAATAATGGATGGAGTGAGGGCGAGTGTCACTGACTGTTGGGGTTTCTCTCAGTGAAGCACAATTAGCCTCCGTATACGCAAGTGCGACCTTTCCTTATTGTATTTTTCATTCATGCTTTTAAGACGTTTATCTTTTAGGGAGGACCATCATCAGTGTAAGGGTTAAGGAAGGCTGTATGGAAACCCTCTAGTTCAGAAATTTAATCCGTTCAAGAAATGCTGGTCTCGAGGAACCAAGAATAACGCACTAATTGTGTCATTTAAAAAATGGGTCAAATCAAAGTAGTTTTTATTTTTTATGTTGCTGGGAGTTCTCTCTGCTAAATAGATTTCTATGATGTACCCCTGAATACGATAACCATGGGCGTCTATAGGGAAGTGGCTGATGCTATTAATCCTCCTAGTGTCGGGACAATTCTAACATTCTGCTCCAGTTAATGCCAAGGGATTTTATTTAGCTGAAAACAATAAAAGGATCTAAAATATTATCTCTGTCACCATTAACTCCTTCATGGTCAGTTCATCTCCAGTACTGTAATCCAGCTAAACCAAGACGATTTTATTTAACTGTTAGTGAGTCAAAGCAGTCCTAGTGTTAATAAAGAAGTCCTAATATGATGATGGTGCTGTAGAGATAGGCCAGAAAAGTGAATGAAGTTGGGTCCATGCATCACTGTTAATACCTTCACACTGGGAATGTCTGTTTTTTTCATTAATGTTGTTCCTAATTTCTGTAGATTATGCATAAGAGTTTCCGATCTGGAAGGCTAGATGTACATTCAGTTAATCCCTTCACTACAAGAAATCTCCCCTAATCTGTATAAAGTAGTCCCGTGGCACCAAGCATCAACAAGAAATTACTTTGTTGCATATAAGACCCGCCGACATGTCGTAAAAATACCCCCGCTAATACCAATACACCAGTCCTAGCATGTATTCAGTATGGACGGTGGGTGTTAGCGCCGAAGTGGTGACATGTAGAGGTGTGCGGTACATAGGACGACTACTGGGCCCTGAAAGCAGGCTGTGAAGCCTATACCCAGAGTCGGTTTTATTTATAAAAAAAAAAAAAAAAAAAAAAAAAAAGCCGATCTAATCAAGGTGAGACTCCAAATGGTGGCAAGAATATCATCACCAACCCGGTTTCTTTACCCACTCAAGGATGATGTGAGGTACGATCCAGAGAGCAAGGAAATGGAGAAAAAATAAATAATTTCTTTTCCCAACCAACGATTGTGTTAAGTAGGGTTCAGAGAGCAGGAAAACAGTATAAAATGAAAAATGGAGAGAATTTTCAATAGCATGGCCTCTTAACTGGGCAAAACTCTCATCAGCTTATCATTCAAGCCCGAGAATCCTGACCCCACCTAAAGTACATAACCTTCAGTACTTGTGTTCTCATATTACCTGTCAGTTGGAGTCAGTTCATAATATTCTCACACCAGTTCAAGCTCCTCCTCCCTATCCATTCACTACTACATCACACTGGGAGTCACTTTGTCTCCCAGTAACCATCACTGTTCTCTTATCCACATCTATTCTCAAAACTCGACCCTCCCAGACATTAACAGAATTTGCACCAATCCGCCGAGCTCTTGTTCACTATTGGCAAGCAATACATAATCATTTGCATGCTGGAGATTTGATGTCCTCCATTTTTCACCATTCATATTCATCCCCCCTCCCCCCCTCTCTCTCTCTCTCTCTCTCTCTCTCTCTCTCTCTCTACCATGAATGTTTACCTCTCTCATAGCCCCATCCATTCATTTACCGAGCAGCCATAAGGACGTCATAGAACCTTGCCATACCCCAACACTGGTCTTAAGCCCACACACTATAAAGCCAACTTTCCCTTGTACACGCTCAACAACCGTTATAAAAACTAACCTGCCTTCATTAGCTTTTCATCCACACCATACACACGGAAAGCACACCATAATCCTTCTCTGGTTACCTTGTTTGCAATTTCTAGATCCGAAATGCGCTAAACATCTTACAGTCTGTCTCTCAAAGATTCTCCATTGTCTGCTTCATTGCATATATTTGATCAACACGTCCCTTACCACTCCTAAGGTCACTCTGTTCACTAATCTGCAGGCTGTCTGATACATTGCCCACTTTATGATCATTCTCCTATATGCTTTTCTCACAGCATTCAACAGATATGTACCGCATTAATTACTTCAGTCACTTATATTCTTGTGCAGTGCTATAATTACTGATCCTTGAACATGCTTGGGGTTTCATTCACTCGGGACTTATCTTGGAAAGATCATATTGCATCTCTTGTAAAATCTGCTTCCAAGAGATTAGGTGTGCTAACCAGACTTCGTACCTTCTTTACCTCTGCACAGTTGTTGACTTTATACACGGGTTTTATTCGCCCCTGTTTAGAGTACAACTCTCATGCGTGGGGAGGCTCCCCACATACAGCTCTTCTCAATAGGGTGCAGTCAAAGGCTTTTCATCTTATCAGTTCTCCTCCTCTTACTGGCTCCCTTCAACCCCTGTCTCTTCGATACACTGTTGCATCTTTATCTCTTTTTTATCGCTACTTCCATGGCCACTGCCCCTCTGAACCGTCTGCTTGCATCCCTCCACCTCTACGACGGGTGCGTAGCACCCGTCTAGCAACAAACTCTCATCCCTTTTCTGTCCAACTCTCTAATGCAGGAATTAATCATTACTCCCAGTCCTTCATTTATGCAACAGGTTAACTCAGGAACTGTCTCCCTCTGTCTGTACTTCCTACTTCCTATGATCTCCAGTCTTTCATACGCAGTGTGTTCAGGCATCTCGAAATGAACGGATCTTAAATTTGGCGCTCTTCTGTATTGTTTTTCTTTTTTCTTGGAAGGAACGATTTGCAGGCTCCTGGCGTTTGGTTCCTTCTTTCTTGCATTAAAAAAAAATGTACAGTTCCACTCATTCACGCTTTCTTATATACGTCCAACAAACACTTCAATTCATCCTCTCCACTGACAACACTTCAGTCCATCTAACACTTCAGTCTAACACTTGAAGTCATCCCCTCTAGTCCTGTACAACACATCCATCCATCCTCTCCACTTAATCATTTCAGCATACACCTCATCAACACTGCTGCCCTCCCATTCTTTGGCCACATCACAGTATTCTTCACTTCTGTCCGTGTAATATTTCTTGGTACGTTATTAAATATTTGCTTATCATCTAAATCAGCCAATATTTCTACTGCATTGCTCTCACCAGTCCTATTCATCAGGTTTTCAAAATATTCTTTCCATCTGCCTCTGACATCACGTCCATTTGTTACTATTCGTCCACTTTCACCTTCACATTTTCACCCTATTTTTCAGCCTCATTTTTTTTTTCCCAAAAGTAGTTTTTATTTTCCTAGCAATTTACATAATTTTTTTCTTCCATCACCATTATATGCCTCCTTTTTCAGTTTGCTTGTTTCTTTGCGTACTAATTACTCTTCTGTATTCCCTTCTTCCATGTTAACCCATATCTTGCTTCGACTGTAGCCAATAATGTCTCCTTCCCTCATTGGCACTTTCAACGTTTTAGCCGTATCAAACTGTCCTTTTCTTATTGGTAGCTAACTTCCCAGCGCTATACACAGCTTTAGCATTCGTAAGCAAATAATTATGTTATCATCGTACTTAAATGTTCAGAGAGATGGATACAATAATAACTTGGCCAAATGAAGGAAATGTGATATCGTGACGCTGAGAGAAGAAAATGAAAGAGGAAACAGGAAGCGGCTGAAATATGGCACTGAGAATGGTAAAGAAAAGAGATAGTGGCAAGCCGCTTAACAGCCTGGAGGGAGACAGTAGACAAAGAATAAAAATGAATGGTAAAAATGAGCCAGAAAGAATCGGATTACCCTTTGTAAGGCTTTGTGTGTAAAAGTAAAAAAAAAAAAAATGAACTATCTATTTCCGCACCAAGTTCAGGGAAAACAAAAGATGCGCAGAGAGAGAGAGAGAGAGAGACGACAGACAGACAGACAGACAGAGACAGAGACAGACAGACAGACAGAGACAGACAGACAGACAGACTCATAGACAGACGGACAAAGAAGGAGGGATTGAGGGAGAGAGTATGATGGCCCATATCACTAAGGATCCCATGTTCACAGTTTTAATAAGGTTTATGGTAATGATCCGCGGACTGGCCATCGTTACCGCCAAAGTAACTGAGGAAGCGAAAAATTAGTGAAAGTATTGTTGGTTAGCATCATAACTCAGTCTCTCTTATTACACTTTCATCTGTTTATATAGTCGGGCATTAGATGCAATAGATTTTTTTTTTTTTTTTAATGCGAGGAAGAAGGAACCAAAGGCCACGAGCCCACAATAACAGTTCCCTCCAAGAGAAAAACAAAACACAATAGAGAGCCAAATTCAAGATCCGATCATTTTGAGTTGCCTGGACACACTGCGTTTGAAAGACTGGAGATCATAAGCAGCAGGAAATACAGACAGAGGGAGACAGTTCCAGAGCCGACCTGTTGCATAAATGAAAGACTGGGAGTAACGGTTAACTCTTGCATTAGAGAGTTGGACAGAAAAGGGATGAGAGTTTGCTGCCAGACGGGTGCTACGCGCCCGTCGTAGAGGTGGAGGAATGCAAGCAGACACTTCAGAGGAGCAGTGACCATTAAAGTAGCGATAGAAAAGAGATAAAGATGCAACAGTGCGGCGAAGAGACAGAGGTTGAAGGGAGTCAGTAAGAAGAGGAGAGTTAATGAGACGAAAAGCCTTTGACTCCACCCTATTGAGAAGAGCTGTATGTGGGGAGCCTCCCCACACATGAGAGTTGTACTCCACACAGGGGCGGATAAAACGCCTGTATAGAGTCAACAATTGTTCAGGGGTAAAGAAAGAGCGGAGTTGGCTTAGCACACCCAATCTCTTGGAAGCAGATTTTACAAGAGATGTAATATGATCTATCCAAGATAAGTCCCGAGTAAATGAAACCCCAAGCATGTTCAAGGATGATGCAGGATTAAGCTGGATATTATTAAACATTAGTGGGTATACCTGTGGAAGATTTTATCAGGTTGATAGGTGTAAGAACTGAGTCTTAGATGTATTAAAAACAACCATATTATTTT